>NC_062536.1:12055362-12092862 GCF_022655615.1 Tachysurus fulvidraco
AGTGTCTACTTTCATCAGTGGAATGATAATCAGACTGAGTAATTGGACTGGAAGTCTAAACGCTGAACATCCTATTTATGTAAGATAATTGTGCAGGAGAGAAAGTAGTCGTCTTTGCCTGATTTTAGAGGTGAAAAAATTCAGCTAGCCATAAACTTTTTTCTTTCTGAAGAGACAACAACTCAGTATGGAGTTTATGATCACACACAGTGTGAGGCACATCAGTCCCAGCCAGGGCTCGGTGTGTCACTAAGGTCAGACATGTTGTCTTTAGTACACATAAAGAGTTTACTTCTGTCCACTGTCTGTGCAGCTGTGGACTCGCAGAACCCTGTGTGGTGCTGGAAAGTACTTGTGGCCTTGTATAAAAGCTGTCACATAATCTACAATATCAACACAACACAGCTTGGGTCTCACCACTGGACATCCACAGGTGTGTCACGTTCTCCTCCAGCTGGAGTCTATACGCTGGGGCAGAAGGGCAGCTCGCTCCTGTCTTTCTGATCCACTCCACAGGTGTGTGCATGTCTAATGAGTCTTAGCTGATTGGCAGTAGGCGGGTTGAAGCCACTGGGGAAAGCATTAACATTTCTTTATATCCTGTTTTTGTGAAATTTGGTGTTGTTTGTTCCAGCTCTCCTAGAGTCCATATGATATCTCCAAAATGACACAGAGCTTACTTGTAAAAATCTATAAATATATATTTATATATACTGTATGGCAGTGGTGGCTCAAGCAGTCAAGGCTATGGGTTGAGGATCTGGGTTCAAACCACAGCACTGCCAAGCTGCCACTGTTGGGCCCCTGAGCAAGGCCCTTAACCCTCTCTTCTCTAGCGGCACTGTATCATGGCTGACCCTGCACTCTGACCACAACTTCCAAAAAAAAATAAAGTAAAACATTTGGTATATGCGTAGAAAGAGAGGGAGAAAGAAAGAGAGAGAGAGAGAGAGCTGGTAAAGACTGATTGTTTATGCAGCTATAGTGTAGTTGTGAACAGGAACTAACATGTCTCTTAGATGTTTCACTGCATTAAATCCAACTATAAATCTTTAAAATGCACGGTTTCTAAATGAAATATTGTAATCATTGTCAGTTTGCCAATTATTATTACAGTATATTGGTATTATGGTATAAGAAGAATAACCTCCTCACTCCAGACCCTGTGCACATTGGGAGAGAGTAGCAGCGTTCCACTTGCCTACAGTGCCACATCACACACCTTGTAGTGTACTATCTCTATAAAACAGCATGGTTTGGTGTGTGTTATTCCTTATATCATATGATATACAGTACATGATAACAGGTGCTAATTAGTCTTCCACAGTTGACAACATTATTATCGACATATAAAGCTATCTATGGTGATAGAGGACTAAAATCCACACAGATGTAGAACAGGATAATAATCAGCATGACATCACTCCAGCTCATAGCTGATTATTTTGCTTTAGCAGTACACCCAGGAAAAGACTTTTATTCCTATATATCTATGAAACATCTGAAATGTGTGTATAAAATGCAGTGTCTTTTTTTAAATTAGAGAAACTGGATCTTTTTTAAGCCAGTAGTGTCATGCAGAACAGAAATGATAGGAAGAGTTATATCAGTTTTTTCATTCCTCTCTCACCACACAACCATATTGCTATTATGCTCACAGCACTTTTTCTGAACTCCTTTACTCCTCTTGTCAGTAATAGTGTCTTTCTGTGAATTTTTGACACTCTTTATATCTGGTCAGCAATTCCTGCTCATATTTCAGACCATTTTATCACGAGATGCCTAGCATCTGTATATTTAGAGGTATGAAGAGGAGCATTATCAGCAAAATGATGAAATCTTCTTGTCTTCGACACTTTTCCGTGATGAGATGTTGTGATGGCTTGGTTTCTGGGATCATCTATGATGCTTTATGTATAAATACACATGGTCTGGGTCTGATTTTCATGAAGACTGTTGAGAAGATGCTAATATTTTTTCCAACACCTTGTGACCTTGAGCTTATTGAGCAGAGATTGAACACTGAGAGAACTACCTCTGCATCCCTCAGCTTGGACAAGACAAGAGCCTTGACGACGTGTGTGTGTGTGTGTGTGTGTGTGTGTGTGTGTGTGTGTGTGTGTGTGTGTGTGTGTGTGTGTGTGTGTGTGTGTGTGTGTGTGTGTGTGTGTGTGTGTGTGTGGAGGCGGTGAGGTTGTGGCTGATACTCTAGTCTCAGGTGTGCTGCTGAACAAACGGGGCTTTGTTGTGTGGTGAGAGGGACGAAGCTGGTCTTTAGTCCACTGTTATCACTTCTGCTGCACAGAGAAAGGATTAGAACTGACACTACAAATCAAACTCTCTCTCTCTCTCTCTCTCTCTCTCTCTCTCTCTCTCTCTCTCTATCCTCTCTTATTCTCTTTTGTACAGTAAGGCAAAAACATGCATATCTCATATATAGTATATGCTACTGAACTACCAGGGAGTTATTTAAGGAAATATTAATTCCATTTGTAATGAAGTCCATTTTTTTCTAAGTTGTATGTTGTATATTTTCTCTGGAAGAATGTCTTAATAGAGAGAGAACAAATGACAGAACAGAAACATGATTCTTAGTTGTTTCATAAAATTAAATCTAACTATAAATGGGTTGATGTATGATGAGTTATTCTTTCATTTTAAAAACTGTATTTGTTGGCAAATTCAACCAGTGGCATCTTGTGGTATTTTTATGTGGTCTATTATTAAAACATTTTACCTCAATGTTCACTAATTACAGCTACCAACCAGGATTAAGGCATTTAGGTTCTTCCTCTGAGCCATGTGAAGCAGCCAGCAGAGTGATATCCTTCTGTGGTATAAGAGGAATAAAACACTTTTTTTCATAATCGACTGCAGGGTGGTAACAGGCAGTCTTCATCATGTTAGACTGTGCTACACTCACATATAGATATAAGATATTCCTTATTCATTTAAAAAAAAAAATTCAAACTGTGATAGGATTGTGTAAGTGGTTAGCAGTTACGTGTTATTTTATGCTATGAACAACATCTGATCATGTAGGTAATGTATGTGAATTTGCCATAGCGTGCCTTCACCCTCACTCAGCTTTATTAAAGCTCGGCATGCTGTGAGAAATGATGCAGTCAGAGATAACCCACAGTGAGAGCTAGTAATTTTCTATCATGTAATTGTAATCGCACATGTAAGTATAACACTATAAACACACACGACTACGTGAGTGAATAGAAACGTGCACAGAGTTTGTAACAATCTCTCTCTATGCTTGCTGAGATAGACGCTGTCAGTCTCGGGCTCTCCGTGTGCTACAGCGCAGAACGTTATTTACTAAACTAGTGAAGAGTGATTACCATGAGGAATGCAATAAAAATACCAGCGCTGGAGGAAGATCCATCATAATTGATGTGTTGCAAAGCAGATTACACACATTAGCACACAGCGGTTTAAATCTGACAGTGCTAACCAAACATGAAATATTCCATCATGTGAAGAGTGAAAAGTGCTGTTTTATTAGAATGTTAGAATTCAGGGCAAGTAACAAAGCAGCATTAGCATTAATGTGGAATCCACCTCTGCTTCTCAAACCGGAACAAGCTTTTATTCGTCCCTGATTTGCTCTCTTGTTGCCTCGGATTCGTAATGACAGCAAAAATCAGCATAACATTTAGAATCTATGAAATATATGACTGATATACACACACCAGCCATGTACACCATCACACCACACACAAGCTTACAGCAAGCAGCTGTGTGGTTTTATTTTAACAGGGCTAGATACAGCAGGGTAAAAAAAATTATGATGATGATGATGATGATTATTATTTATTTATTTATTTTTTATTAGTGGTGGTTAGGTTGTAATTATTGTTATTATAGTAGTAGTATTTTATTTTTTATGATTACTATTATTATTATTAGTAGTAGTAGTAGTAGTAATAGTAGTAGTAATAAGGATAGATGTTAGAGATAAATAGTAATTTAAATTTACAATTTATTTTCTCTTTTTATGCCATTTCAAGCAATTTGTAGTGTAGATACATAGTATTTTTATTAATCATTGTTATTGGTGGTGGTGGAGTAATTATTGTTATTATAGTAGTACTATTTTTATTTGTTATTATTACTATTGTAATTATCATTATGACTAGTAGTTCTAGTAATAATAATAATAGAATAGAATAATATTTCTGCATAATAATTGTAGTACAATTATAATTAATTATTAGTAGTGATAATAGTATTATTACTAGTTATTATTATTAGTCATTAGTATTAATTCATACTAATGGATTATGTTTAGTAGTAGTTATTATTAATTACTGTAGTAACAGTATTAGACAGAGTGTTAGTCCTTAATATTATTTGTTAGTACTAATTATTATTATTATTATTATTATTATTATTATTAGTAGTAGTAGTAGTAGTAGTAGTAGTAGTAGTAGTAGTAGTAGAAGTGGTAGTGATCATTATTAATAGCAATGTTTTGTTTAGAATTATTATTTTTAGTAGTATTGCTAACCATTATTAGTTCTTCATTTTAATATTATATTTTTATAAGTAACAATAGTTTTAGTAGTATTAATAGTTTTATTATTATTAATTATTATTAATAATATTTTTAACCATTAGTATTTGTTATTAGTATTAATATTTTTTTATTAGAAGTGGTAGTACTAGTAGTTGTAGCATTGCTGCTTACTAGTAGCAATATTTAATTAGTATTTAGTATTGATTATTATTATTATTATTATTATAATTATTATTATTATAGTGTGTGTGTGTGTGTGTGTGTGTGTGTGTGTGTGTGTGTGTGTGTGTGTGTGTGTGTGTGTGTGTGTGTGTGTGTGTGTGTGTGTGTGTGTGTTCATGTGTAAAATTAGCTGTGCATATATGGATTATGTGACATCTTCTATATATACAAAACAGGTTTTTCCCTAACATATTATGTGTATGTGTGAAGCTCACAGATTATTGATTTTTCGTTTTATATTTGTACTTGTCTCCCAGAAAAGGTAATATTTTCTTCCATTTGTTTCTTGTTATTTAATTAATCCGGTATGATTTTAATTTGGTCTATCATCCTCGTAATTACGGGACTCGTAATTAATTGTTCTTTAACGAGACCGAATCTTGGCTGTGTTTGTGAGCTGGAAAGCTCTTCAGAAAAGTGTCATTAGTTCCACACCCACTCTCAAGCCCTCTAACTCACACTTCAGATTAATCAGCCTCAGCAGCACAAAGGTAATGAAATATTCCACTGCTCCTAATGCCTCCCACAACATTCCTGCCTTTTGTTACCAAATATGGAAAGAGAGATGAGCTTCTCCCGTCATGTTGTATGTGAATTTGTTAAAGATGTGTGAGAGTCAGGTTGAATTATACACACTGTAAATGAGATTAAACAATACAGGTAAAACAATAGTTTCTCTCCAGCAACACCAAACACAATGCAACACTTACCTTCAGCCCTCTGTACACATCCATATGCAGATCCTCTCTGGCTGATTTGTGTTTTACTCCACACACTAAAAAAGGCAGCACTGGCTGAACGTCATAACAGTTTGCAGCAGATATTTCACATGAATGCGTGAACATCTATTACATAAATTATAAAAACATCTTTGATAACTATAAAAAATGAATTGTCACTTCTGTGGTAAATATTAAAGCGGTAAATTCTTATTCTTCGTTTCATTATTACTTTTTTTTAGAAAATTTGTTTTACAGGCAGATTTTTTTTTCTAATTTTGTGAATACTTGTGATAGATTGTGTGTTACCTTGATATGCTAGCTTTTTAGTTATTGTAGCAATTGTGGGTTAGGTCTTGATTTTGTTGAAATATTTGAGTCTTTCTGAGAGATTTGTGTTAGAGCAGAACAACGAGTGCACCGAGACATAACCCCAACTCTGCTCCAACACTGTCCTCTAGTGGCTTTCGCCTTCTGCCCGCACAGGGGAAAAGAAATGACCTTTTATCCCATTCAGTGCCTTAGACACACACCTAGAACTACTCCAGCTGTCATGTTCAAGCTTCCAGTCCTTCACTAATGATCTTACAATTGCCCACTTGCCACAGTGGCACTGACGAATTCGTGTAATTGGAATTTCAAGAGTTTGCTCCTCTTATAATCAAATCTCTTAGGAATAGAAAACTGAGTGAAACCAAAGCATCAAGTAGCCTTTAAACAGGTTATATATATATATATATATATAGTCACCTTAGTAATATAGTTTTTTTATTCACTATATTCTGTGATTACTCTTACAATTGTTATTGTCTTAAAAAATCCTCAACAATCATAAATATTGTATTTCCCTTTAGACTCATGTGCCTTCACCTGTTAGCTCTGTCTTCCTCTCTCATCATCATTCTCTCCAGCAGCATCTTCCTCCTTCCCTCCATGCAACCCTGGTGCTCCTCGTGTGACTGTAGATCTTTGGAATATGGTAAAATGGCGCTGCTCTACTCTGCAGCCTGTAATAGGCGTAATAGGGTCAAGGCTCTGCATTTAATAAACAATTACCCATAAATATTGAATGAGTCCGTCTCCAAAGGGCCGGGAAGCGGCCTGCTGTTGGATGAATAATGCACAGAGCCATGGTCAAATGGGCCGAGCCACGCGGCGCCAATTATCTCTGTGTGCTAACGAGCCTCCTAAACCCGACACACTAGCCATACACTCTCCTAGATGCACCCAGAAGAGCACTGAACAGCCACACACCTCACACACATTTACACACACACTCGGATTAACCTTTTACTGCAGCTTATTTTATTTGTCTGATTTCCCCGCAGTGCTTTGCGGAAGGCCGGCTGTGTTCTAGCAGTCCACTGCTCCAGACCTGTCGCTTCCATTCTGAATTACAAATCAATTGCAGGTCCCGTCCACCACTTTACCAAGGTCACTTAGATTAGCAGAGGTTGCATCAGAGTGGAGGACTGGCCATGGATTAGCATAGTCCCATACAGGGGCTTGAATTAAACAGAGCTGCACGTTCTGCTGCTCCTGTATATTTGAATCCCGGGGCAGAGATAGACAGACACAGGGAATTGGAGCTCTGGCCCTGTGGATCAAACGGGAATGAATGCAGTTAAACGGGCCTGTTAGCCGTGCTGGACCAGTGCCCCTGTGGGACATCAGTGCCCCAAAAGCCCCCTAAAGACCCCCACTTACTTCTTTTAATGAGATAAGCACCTAGCCCTTTACACATAGCACCGGTACTGCAGATATTACACACGGGAACACCAAAGGTCTCCTTGAGATGAACACTCCCTCTTTAATGGGTTTTATCTGTGTTTAAATCATTTGTAAATCAGTCCACTCACATCAGGAAATATTTATCACATTTATATGATATTTTCTGATTTTACAGTTAATCGTGTGATTAAATTGTATTCAGTCAGTTTACCAGCAATGCAGTGGTCATGTCTTTTTCTTTCTTTTTTTTCTTACCTATTTTTTATATTTAGGATCGGTGCTTTAATCTTTTAAATGATCTTATATAGTTTGTCTGTTATATTTTTAATTCATTTAAGATCAGTAACTGTATAGTTCAAAAGCAATAAATGGTCAATGTTCTTATAATAAATTGTCTCCTGACTTTGTGTAAAAAGTCAGTTACATTTCTGATCTATTGCTGTGTTCATCTGAGATGTGTTTCGAGACAGTTTTCATAAAAAAAAAAACTATATATGTCGAGGATGATTCTTTAAAGATTTTTATTCATGCTATGAAGTGAATCGCTTCTATTTTATTTATAATATACAATTGTAAAAAAAAAAACATTTAAATAACATATTCTAACTTTCTGTTAATTAATTTAATTACATAGTAGTTAACCCTTAATGAATGAATTTTTTGAACCGTTATTCATTTTATTACCTGGAATGGAAACAGTAATCAAATAAGCAGGGAAGGATGTAGTAAGTATTAGTAGTACAGTCGGTAAAGCTGCTGAATAAAATGAGAATGCTGCTACATGTGTCCATTAAGTAGTTCTACAAATAAGTATACTGCTGTAAATGAATATGTGCTGATGCACATGGAGCTGTTAGTGTCCTCTGTCTGGCATTTCATTTTCATCATGAAGGTTTTGCTTGGAAATCACTTCTAAATTAGCATTAAAGAAACCTCCTGGCTAGATCATGGTGTGTGTGTGTGTGTGTGTGTGTGTGTGTGTGTGTGTGTGTGTGTGTGTGTGTGTGTGTGTGTGTGTGTGTGTGTGTGTGTGTGTGTGTGTGTGTGTGTGTGTGTGTGTGTGTGCATGTTATACTGCACTAATGATACCCTCTCCTCTCTTTACCCATATTTGTCCTCACATCCTGTCCCTCTTTAGGTGATTTAAAACACATGGTGCTTTGCCCTGGCTTTATGATGGAGCGCTGTACAGCGTGGCCCAAGACACCTTTCTGCCTCCCCCCTCCATCTCCATCTGTAGCACATCTGGAAGTGTGCACTCCAATAATTGGAAGTCAATTTGTTTGAAGTTATGTTTTTGGCATCTGGTTTGATTCAATCGGACTGTCTGGAAATCGCATCGGTGGCTTTTATAGCGCTGACCGCAGCTGGAGGGATTTCATCTCTTTGTATTCCGCTGTTAATACGCCGTTCACCAGCCAGTGACGTGGGAGTTGCTAAAGTATGGCTGGGTGCGGCCACCATAAACACAGAATAGATTCAGAGCCCCAGAGGGTGGCTGTGGAGTGACCAGGCACCACAACACACACACACACACACACACACACACACACACACACACACACACACACACACACACACACACACACACACACACACTGGATCCACTCACTAATGAACCTTTAAATCCAGCAGAAGATTCCATCACATCAAGTCATGCTACAAGTCACTTATTGGTTATGAATTATTTATTATTGTTATATGCATGTTATAGTTTAATGTCACTTTATAGTTTAGCTGTAGATTGTATATATATTTATCACAAGAGAGCTGTATCATGGGAAAGAGTGATAGTTCTGAAATGTGTATGTGGGCATGCTTTTTTGTCTCTATTTATATCTAAATCTACAGTATCTTTACAATTGTCCCAACATGGAATAGGAATTTCGGACTGTTTTGACTTTGTAGAGATATTTGTCTGTGTCACCCCACAAAAGAAAAAAATATATATTTAGTATTATTATTATTAGTTTTGTATTCTTTAAATAAAAAAGGGCTAAAATGTTTCCTTATGGCTACCAATGTTTTTAGGGTTAGATATAATCTATTATAAATGTCAATATGTCAATAGAAGGTCCTCGGAAGGTTAGTAAGTGTGTGTGTGTGTGTGTGTGTGTGTGTGTGTGTGTGTGTGTGTGTGTGTGTGTGTGTGTGTGTGTGTGTGTGTGTGTGAAGCTGACACAGCCTTCAAAGTCTGAACTATTAATGCCACAGACCTTAATAAAGCCTTTAATATGTAGGCATTGCAAAAAAGTGTGAAGAAGTACTTTATACCCGAGCTGCTATTAAATCCTGAATTTGCCTCATTTTTTTAGGCATAATGCAACTCGGTGCAAATGGCTAAACTGAGCTGAACTGCGTTTTGAGTAGTGTGTATTTCCTATAGGCTGTTTTAATGATGGAAATTTAGAGTGCTGTGGAGAGAAGGAGTGTGTGTGTGTGTGTGTGTGTGTGTGTGTGTGTGTGTGTGTGTGTGTGTGTGTGTGTGTGTGTGTGTGTGTGTGTGTGTGTGTGTGTGTGTGTGTGGTGTGAGGGAGGATGCAGTACAGTGCATTATCTCCATCTACTGGTGAAATAGTGCAGTGAACAGACACTTTGAAATGTCCACACTGGTATATAGTTGTTGTTGTTGTTGTTGTTGTTGTTGTTGTTGTTGTTGTTGTCTTTCAGCTGGACCACCATCCAAACCGCATATTTGATTTTGGCTCAGGTTCCACACTGGATGTCTTTCATAATGCAACCCTACCATTTTATCTGAGCTTGCTTCTGTTAAAGGTTGTTGGTGATTATTAGAGTGAAAGCACGGTTGCATTACAGTAAAGGTTTTGTCACATGAGCTAACACACAAACCATAAGCTGACTTGTTCTTTAACCAAGCATGTCTACGTCTAATCCCCAGTTTCTTTTTGGAGTTCCTCCAGAATTACATTCTGATGAGGATTTTGTAAAATATTATGTGTTCTGACCCTCCGTGACCCTCTGTAATACCTAATAGCATTGGATTTTTAGTGATGCCCATGAAAGGAAAGAACACACACTGACACAAAATTTACAGTAAGTTCAGTTTTTTTTTGTTTGTTTGTTTTTTTTAAGGTACTTATCCCTTCCCCTCCTTTCTATTTTACAGCAGACCTCGATGAAAGCTGATTCATTCTGACATTGTCACGAAGAAGCTTTATAGAAATATCTAAACTCTAGATCTAAATTGTACATTTATAAATGTATCCCTTATGAGCAAGCCAGAGGTGAAGGTGTCTAGGAAAATCTCCCTGAGACAACATGATGAAAAAACACTAATATATCTGGTGACGGGTTTCACAGTGTAAAGCCAACAGCAGAAACCTGAGACTTTCTAGAATGATCTCTGAGTCCTGTAGATATGGGGACTTTCTATTTACTTTCTATATGAAACTGTTTTATGTTTATGTAGAAACTGTTGAGGTAAATACTTTACATGAATGTGTGTAAAATCTTCCTAGACCTGCCTGATATCCTAAACATCTCAGGTAGTATTTATGTTAATCACAGCAATCGAGCAGTAATCTGGCAAAAGACTTTACAAAGTGGTTGAGAAACAGGAATAGCAGAATTGTACTGAGAAGGTTTAAGCTTTCGCTTTAATCCCAGCATGCGCACACTTTGTGTAATTGTGTTTGTAATATGTAGTAAGACTGTCTATATTTGATAATAATATGGTGGAGAGATTCATTATGGAGAAATATAAATCTAATATCTAATAGCATTGTAAAACATTCATTTCAGCAGCCTTTGATGAGCACACAGCCTCTCCACTGCAACACATCCACATGTTTCTCCTCTCGCTGTTTGTTGTATTATTCATGCATTACTTCATTTCTGAATTTGCTTAAAATTCTCAGCTAATGAGACAGACCTTCTAACAACTCATGATCTTACAGAACTGAAATAAAACTTGGAATAAAAAAAGGCTTCAAACAGTAGATTGACTAAACAGCACAGTGGCTTTATTAATAGCTGTTTATGTTTTTAATAGTTCATGTTAAATATGTTTTATAAAAGAATGTGATCTTTGAATGCAGTGAAATACAATGATCCATATTCATAGATTAGAAAGTACAAAAAAAAAAATAATTACTTTTTTGTAACAAATTAAATTTGAATGTGGTAAACAGCTGAAATAAACTCAAACAATGTAAAGCATCATACTGGAAACAATATATATATATTCCCTTTAAATACAAAAATTGTGTGTGTGTATATATACATGTTTCCTCGATCACTGTGTTGTGTGAGTTTGAATGCAGTTAAAATATGAAGTGTCTGGAGAGCCTCGAAGGTCTAACCTGAACTCAGTGTGGCAGAGGGCTGTTAGAGCATTTGGTTTCGTGTAATTATGGGTATATTGTGTGTCATTATTATCCTGCGACAGGGAGACATCCTCATCAAAATGTCACTTAAACACCAAACCTCTCAGCTGCTGGATCTTCAGACAGGCCAAGACCTCATCAGTCACACAGCAGTGTAGAGAAGCTACGGAACACAATCAGGCCCGTGTGTGTGTGTGTGTGTGTGTGTGTGTGTGTGTGTGTGTGTGTGTGTGTGTGTGTGTGTGTGTGTGTGTGTGTGTGTGTGTGTGTGTGTGTGTGTGTGTGTAAGCATTCAGAAATGTTTAAAATTTGCTTTTACATATTTTATGTGAATGAAAGATTTTAAGGAATGAAAGAAAAGCAGACTCTGGTTTATCAAAAAGGGGTTTAATGTATTTTCCCCACCCCAAAGATATAAAAAAAGAACCTTGTTAGATTGTTTAAGATTTTTTTTTTCCAAAAATACAGGGATTAGGATGTATAAATACACAGTGAGATATTTTGTCCTTTAAAATACTTTAGAAACAAAAAGGCAGGTTAGTTTTATTGCTATTAAATTACCTTTACAACACCTTCTCATATATATGTTTATAAAGCTAACCCTGTTTTAGATAAGGCATGACAGAGGAGGGGAATAAAACTCCTCTTCTCCATCTTCTCGTTACTTTTTCCTTTAGAGGTCCTTATGAACAATGCCATTATGTTAAATCATCTCCCATTTTTGTTGTTTCTGACTTCCAGGACACAGAAGATATGTCTCTTTGTCTAGTGTAAAAGTTGGAGGTTTCACCATATAGGTTTCAGTCATATTCACCAGGTCCAGACATGTAGGAAAACTGTGGTCAAAGCTCATCATTGTCATCCGTGCTAAAGCTGCTCCTGCGGCTGCTCCCCTTAGAGGCATTGGGCGAAGTGGCTGAAAGCAGTGGGTCAGTCCCGAACGGAGACAGCGCCTCCTCCATGAGCAGCTCGTCCAGCCGCTGCTCCTCCTTCAGAGTGGCACTGAAGAAGTCTGTGAAGTGCGACAGCGGGTCTGAGAAGGTTGTCGAAGAGGCGTCTCCATGTTCACCAGAAGAGCTGCTGTTACCTTCATTTCCAGCATGGCCCACAGACAGGGAGTTCCTCTGCAGGTACTCGGGGCTGTTGTGCTCATCCTGCGTGTAGAAAGTCTGCACTCCAGGAGTAACCGCAGGAGCTGGTAGTGACTGCTGCTGCTGCTGCTGTTTGACAAGGTTTGATGAGAGCTCTGCTGCTCCCAGGTTACAGGGCAGACCATGAGCACGAGCTTGGATCTCCAACTCCTGTTAAACACAAACATATACTCAAGCATTCAATACTAGATCATTGGCTCTTCACTTCATTTCAGTCATAATTGAAGAGTCACTGGGGTACAAATGACTAGGATCTGACTTGATCATTGATGATGAATTTAAGCAGAACTTTAATTTGATTAGATTTGCCATTACTTTACACACAGGATTACCAAATCTACACACACACATGGCTATATATATATAAAACCAGTGGCTTTCCCATAGTAATAAATGCATCTTTATTAGATCCAAGTCCTGTGTAGAAATGTGTGTGGTAGAACTGCTTAATAGGAGCTGTGTGTAATTACATTGGAGGCTAATTGGGATGTCTGTGTGTGTGAGGACTTATCTCCTGCTGTCTCCTCTTTGAGTATCTCACTCCTGGATTGTAATGCATAATTTCAAACAAGTGGGGAAGGGAGGATTGTCTGTCCTGCATTATTAAGGCCTCATAATCTAATTCCAGGTGTATTCCTGTCCTAGCACTCAGCTATTAATCAGGTAATTTCCTTCAGCTCCCTGGGTTTTCAATCGGAGCTCATTGACAGACATCAACAAAACATGGGGCAGTGTGTGGTAAAGGCTGTTTTGGTTCATTTAACTCATATTATCCACTCTTCCTTTTTGTTATTATTTTACAACAGAGTTACTATTGAACTCTCTTATCCGCTCTCCCTACCTGAATCCTGAGCAGCAGTCTCCTGTTAGCCTGCTCCAGCTTCTTCTGGCGGCTCTCCAGCTCTCGTGCATGTTGCTGTTCTTTCTGCAGCCACTTAATGTACTCCACTGAGGCCTTGAGGATGGTCCCTTTGTTCCAGCGCATATCACTGCCAGAGAACAGAAAAGATAACCTTTTTCACACATGCGTCGTGTCAGCAGAACCTTCACACACAGGAAAAATACCATCACAAAAACCCTATTTTATAGGACTAAGAAATGGTGATTTACATGGCCAATTATTCATTCCCAGACATTATGTTGGCTTTGAATGGGAATTTTAATAGAATAGTTAAGTGTGTCTGCAAAAAAGCTATTCTGTGGTCCTTCTATGGTGAAAAATTAATCCTCGAGTAAAAATAGGTGTCAGCTGAGCTAAAAAAAAAATTTGGAAGCAGAAGCTAAGTGGAGCCTCTGCCAATTCCATTAGTTGTTAAAAGGAAGGAAGTGTTTTAAAATTGTGTCTTTCTTTGGAGTGAGATTTTGTCTGATCAGAGCTAATCTCCTTTATCTTACATTAATGGAACGGTGATGAAAAAAACCTTTCATTTAAATTTTCCCCAAAGTTCAGTTCAGCTGGCCCTCTAGATTCTCTTTCTGGAGGTCCAGTTGTGCTTAAACCTTTACTCAAAAGGTCTGTACTTTGAATTTGACCCCATTTTTCAATATTCAAATGGGCATTTCTCTGAACTACTGATGCCACTTCACACTGTGTAAGTTAAGAAACTTCATTCCAGCCATTGGGTGTAGCTAGAAAAAATGAATGTTTTGCGTTGTAAGGATTCTGTTTATTTTTGAGGTTATTTATAGGCTGACGATTTTGATTTATAGATTAGAAGCAGTGGGGAAAAGGTGCCACTTACGGGTCATTGGACTTTGGTATCAGAGTTCCAAGCTCTTTAATTCTGTAGTTGATGTTGTATCTTCGCCTTCTTTCGACTGTTGAATAAGAAAATAACAATAATTGCTATATATGTTGCACACGTGTGTGTGTGCGCTATATACGCGCACTCACAAACACACACACTCACAAACACACGCATGTATGATTTACATACAAACCATCTTACTCAGATTGTGATTGTCTTTCTTTTGTCTCTCTTTTGCTAAGACTCTGGTGTCTTGTTCTGTTGAAAAAAGAGAGAAGAGAAAAGAAGAAGAAGGCATTTTAAAAAAAAGTACAAATTCAGCATTTTTGAAAAAAAAAATATAATAAAAATTGCACTGATGGTAGGTGACAAATGACTTAATGTGAAAGTCAGTATGTTTGCTATATACGTATTGCTCTCATAAATGTGTACATACACACAGCGGTATGAGTTCTCTTGTGTCCTTAACATCACTACTGTGCCCTCTTCTAAAACACCCTCACTGACAATTAACTCGGCTTCACAAAGGAAAAGTGCTCCATCCCACTCGCATTCTTTCAAATTATGTAATTGGAGTCTGTGATTAGATTTCTCGATTCGTTTCTGCTGATTCGATAGGAACGTTTAAGCTGTGTGTAACCGCTCTGTGTCTTGCAGCACACTTATGTGAAAAAGATAGTAAGTGACTTCTTTTCCTCATCGGAGTGGAGAGATCTTGAGGCATCCTCAACATTTCCTAAATCAATTAGCTTTAGTTGATGCATGACATTCACAGTGGGGGAGAAGTCTCTTTCAAGGAGCTCTTTGTGCAATATGTACGACACAAGAGATACGTCCCATCATATTCAGTTAACTGAAGCATTGAAAATGAGAAATGTGTGGAGTAAAATAGGAAGTTGAACAGTGTGCACTTTGAGTGGCTGTAATCAAGCAAGAAGACACTGACATAAATTATGCCTGTGTGTTTTTCTTTGAAATTCATCCTTGTTATGTTTAAAGCACTGGCCATGGACTCACAAATAGGAGTATCCATGTTTGTGGCTGTGTGCATACAGCTTTGAAATAATTAGAGATATTTAGGGGCCTTAAAGTGACAATTGATCCACGCAATTGCAGTTTTTTCTGCAGCTGTGCTCCGTACCTGTGACTTCCATTTTAACAGAGAGCTTTGGGGGACATGAGGGGGGTGTCAGTCCACCATGAGAGGCAGTCATACCTTGGTCACTGCCATAGACTTCCAGCATACTACTGTTCAGGGCCACCTTTGAATTAAACAGGAAGAGGGAAAAAAGGAGGATGAGATAGGATTAGGTTTCTTTGTCATTTATATTTCTATTAGAATATAATAGTATTTGTATCTTATTTACAGAACAGAACTGATTGCTCTCTCTCTCTCTCTCTCTCTCTCTCTCTCTCTCTCTCTCTCTCTCTCTCTCTCTCTCTCTCTCTCTCTCTCTCTCTCTCTTCCACTCTCTAATGTCACATTTTCAGTTTAGGTTTTAGGTCAGGATTTAGCACGTAAATGTAAAGTACATATGTGAGGACAAACACAGACACTTTTGTATAGTATCTGATCTCAGAAGCCCCTGGCACTTGCTGACATTATATAAGAGCTGGACCTGTCTGATCACATACGTTACCAGTTTTGACATTTTTCACATGCAATATTGACAGATGTGCGCTGTGAGAGAAAACACCATCTGTCAGGGTTTGTCTCCTGCTGAATCTGCTCAACACGCTTCAAATACAGCTGAGTACAATCAACACACTTCTCATTTACACTCTATGTGGATTACACGCTGAAGGACTAAAAAAAGATGGCACATAATCAGTATTAGATGAAGAGCTTGGAAGATACGGTGTTCGACTGTTGTTTGACTGGTGAATGCGTGTATGCCATTATCTCAGTAAAGGAAAATCATGCTTATCAAAAATGAAAGATTGCTACAGTCCCTCGGCTCCTGGCCTTGTAATCGCTTCAATCCTTTCACATCTGTGTTTGCAGATATGTGGATACGTGAAGCGACATGACGCGTCGCACTGTATGACTAATTAAAATCAATTGATCCGTTTAAGCATGGTATCATTTCTGAACAAGCCCACTGGGAGTCGAGGCATTAGCCCAATCCAATGCCTCACTACGTTACTGAGACATAATCTGTCATCTCTATCTGTCTCTCTCTCTCTCTCTCTCTCTCTCTCTCTCTCTCTCTCTCTCTCTCTCTCTCTCTCTCTCTCTCTCTCTCTCTCTGTCTCTCATAACATGTACACTCCCTATATCATTCCCTCTATAACACTGGACTCCTCTCCATCGCTGTCTTTTTGTTTGTGGTAGAATGCAACGTGACAGTTTCCCTTTCAGTGACGCATTCCTCTGTGGTGAGTTCAGGTGTCATTATAATCACCGCTCAAGCAGTTCTTTGTCCAGGCTAAGCATAAGCAAAATGCTGCAGAAATTTTTTGCCCAGTCAAAGAAACATAGGGAACGCTTGTATCCCTAGATGCCTGTGTGTGCATTTTTATTCCTTAGCTAAATTGCACTTCTTTAGATGAACGTGAACTTTTTCCACATTTGCATGTATATGCATTTCTCTCTTTGTTAGTTCATCCCATTACTCACTTTCTCCCTTCTGTACCTTAATTTTGACCCTAAAGTGCCTGTGAGAGTCCTCACAGAAAGGAAGGGACTATTCACTGCACTCATTACAGCTCATTTTCTGCATACCACTCAGTTCCCTGATTGTATTAGGTGACTAATCTATATTGTTACACAGCGAAGAATGCAGTGCTGTTTAAGCCTTTTCCCCACACACATCATGAACTTTGACTCTCAGTTGGACTTAATCTGACCTCACAAAAGAAACTCCTTTTTTTCCCTTGAAAACCTCAAGAATCAACATTTCGGTTTGCACTTCTGATCTTTCTAAAGAGATTTATCAAAGCAGACATGTCTAAAACCTCTGCAGATTTATGTTGATGTAATTTAAGTGATTAGAGTCTTATAATTTCTTAATTCCTATTACAATACTTCATCTCAGACTTTGATAGCATTTGTAGAATTGGCAGTGGTTATACTGGATTTACGGATACAAGGTCCCTGACCACACGCTTAAAGAAAAAACATAATTCATACTTACGTTATTTTGCATTATGATGCTAGGCTCCATACACTCCAGGCTCCCATCATTAAACCCCGATTCAAAGCCAATAAGATCATCAATATCATCCACTGGAAACTATAGAAAAACAATGATTACTCTGTAGCACATTTGCCATGCTCAATTGTCCCTTTTTATCTTTATCTACTAAGGTTAATAGTCATTGAATCAATGTAGAGTAGAACAGCATGATGGACAGAGAGAAGGACAAGCTGCTTCCTAATCCAATAACAAGCATTTCATCATCTCTACACAAAAAGACTGGAGTATGATGGAAATGTCTCTTATCAGATTAGTGAGGCCTTTTACTTTGGTATTGATCAGCGCAATGTTTGAAGTGATTGATGAGTGTGTGGGGAAGAGTGGGGGTTGGAGAACGATACTCACCTCAGTGTCATGGCTGTTGGCAAGGGTGAACAGGGTGACGGGGCTACCCGGAGTGCTGTTGTCGCTTACAGGTGTCATATGGCCGTTGCGCATGATAGGCATTGTGCCCAGGGCCTGGCCCGGGTGTGGATGGGCCTGGCCGGCAAGCTTGGGTCCTAGAGTCAGGTACTGTTTGACCTGCTGGGCTTGGGCTTGGTGGAGATGGTACTTGGAGTTCTCCAGGTGGCTCTGAACCTGGGGATTGAAAGTCATGGTCAGTACTACACATTATACATTCAGACATAAATTTTACATAAATAACACGTTCATCATTTTATGAAAATGCACCATATGTCCTAATTCAAACTAGTCAACGGTTATAAAAGAACTTATTGACATTAGAGTTGTTGTTTATTTCTAAATTCATATGTAACTTTTAACAACATTTGACAATCTGTAATAAAATGCTAGGCTATAGATGCCGATCTGCTTCCTCCAAACGGATAGGCCACTTCTGAAGATGAATCTCATAGCCATACTGTACCTGACCTTCAGCCACCAGATAGCTTCAAAAATTAAAATCACAACGCAAAAAAACAAATCCTTACACTGGCAATTTGGGCTCCGTCTCGCATCATGTAGTAGCTACAATCAGATAAATGTGGCATTCTCAGAACCCGCTTGTCTTCAGAAACTCTGTCAAAGAACTCTAGTAGGATCCCAGGCTAATGTTATCTGCTGAGCGGCTATGTTGTGACTGTCCCCTCCTGTCCAGGACTCTTTATAAACTGACTGGGTGTAGAAAAGACCTAATTAACAGGGAGGCTGGCTTGCCCTTTTATGGCCTAGTGTGATAATCACCTCAAACAGAGAGCCATCAGAATACTGATCTGGTTGGTTTGATCACAGTGGGATGCCTGCATTTTGCCTATATCACCAATTCAAGAGGACCGCCCTATTCTGTTTGTGTGACATAGCCTCTCCTCAAGCTGCCACCCCAACCCTTTCCCACTTCTGCTTCAGGGGGCTCGAAAACAAATGCTGCTTGTTGTGTGTGGTTTCTCAATAACTCCAGGGCTCATCTTAGGCACAGCGCTCTGAGGACTATTGTCCTCTGTCAGCTCTCAAAAACTAACTGTCAAGAACTGGACCCTTATCTTATTTTAGTCCATAACACATCATAAAATTATATATAGCATGGACCTATTCACTTTTTGGGAGACCAAATTGACCCTGTTGTCTTCGTGCTGTCTGAGTTCACAAAGGGCCAGCTGTGAAGTTACCCCATGGCGGCTGAGGGTATTTCTGGAACATCCAAAAATAACCTTTATTGCCATGTGGCTAAAAATATACTCAGTGAATGTCAAGCTTATTTTGTCTGCTTTCACATGAACTTCTGAAAAATATTATTTTTTAGAATTTTAACTTTGTAACGTATTTCATTTTTTCCCAAATTACTTAATTAATATAAACATAATTATTTCTATGGTAATAATGTTCTATAGTAATACTGCCCATTTCATCCAGAACTACTAAAATGAAATTCTGTGATAGATATTTTTACTATTTTCTGGACATCCATCTAGTTGAAATGACCCGGTGATGTTGAGATGTTCAGGATGCCAGGTTTTGGAGGAGTGAAGTCTTTTTATTGGTAGACCCCCAAATTATAAGAAAAGTTTTTGCCTGGATTGTATTCAGAATTCCATATTAACTGTGCAACATTACATAAAAATTGGTTGAAGGGGGAAAGCACAGCTGTAGCTTCATAAATTGATTTTGTTTATTTAATTCAGTCAGATAAGGAATGCTGCACTGGCTGTTCACAGAGCAAATCTGATAGGACAACACACACACACGCGCGCACACACACACACACACACACACACACACACACACACACACACACACACACACACACACACACACTTTCACCAGAGTAATAGTAATAATATGCTCTTAAAATCATTTCTCATTTTCTCTTTAGGTTTAGAAAACTGCAAGTCATGTTTGCACTCTATAGTTTAATTATATGGTAGTTAAAAGATTTACATGCTACTAACTTGAAATCTAAGCACATAAGTTCTCCTGCATCCAAAATATAGTTTGACTTGCTAAAGTCAGTCCAGCAGTTTGTTCTTTAACATACTACTATTCAATTCCATGAGAAAGAAGAATCACTAAAGAGTGACAGATGGAAATAAATGAGTGTCTGCATTACCTTATTGATTTATGGCTTCTAGAAATGTTTGTCCTTACATCAGGCTTCCAGACAGGCACTGACTGTGAACTGGAAGTGGGAATTTAATCTGTATTATGGCACAGACGTTGCTCAACTGTGTTTCAGTATTAGCCAAGTTCTTGTTTCACTTCACCTCAGGTTATGAAACATTGGGGTGGATGATTATCAACTGTAGAAATTATGGACAAATACCCTAACGCCCACAGGTCATCAAATAAACTTCTCTCATTCTGACTACTGTTTACATGCTACAATATACAGTACAGCTAAATGTACATGATTTTTATGGCATTAATAATACAGTTAGTGTTGTACTGTTTTTCCTACATTGTCTGTAAGCTACATTGGCCTCAATATGCAGAGTCATTGCACCACAAACTTTTCTATAGGGAAGAGAAAGTAAAGCACTACCACAGATTTTTCTTAGGTGCATGTTTCTCATGCCTTTATTATTATTATTATTATTATTATTATTATTATTATTATTATTATTATTATTATTATTATTGTAAGGCTACCCGTCTTTTAAGTGAAATCACATATCACATTAAAGGATAAATATGAAATCCATGAATCCTACGTTCCTGCAAAATGGTGTATTGCACATTGAAGAAAAATGTTATTCATAAATATCAAGTGAATTCAGTAATTACTTCTCATTCTTAATACACATAAACATGCCACAGTTGAGGAAATATCACATTCAGTGTGTTTTTTGTTCTGTATTTTATAATCAGGTGAACTCATACAGCTTCTTCAAAACCATAAAAATTCTTCAAAATCTTTGTAGCCTGTTAGTTCCTCATTTCTAACACACACACACACACACACACACACACACACACAAACACACACAGGTACAGAACCAATAAACATTTCTTACCGAGATGCACGCTTTAACATCACAACAAAGCAAACAACACACACCTCACTTTCTGTCTGTCTTTCTATCTGTCTGTGTGTTTGTATCTGCAGCTACCTACCGGCAGCAGCTGGACCTCAGTGAGGGAGATGACTTTAACTACACAACGGTGGCTCATGGCTTCAGCAGCAGAAATGTTCAGCAACACAACCTCTCTCTTTATCTCACAATCCCAGTGACCATAAACTGAAACTTCACAGAACAAGGAGTTGATGTGAGTCAGCTTGCTGGTTGTGCAGTCATGCATGGAAAGAAGGATGAGTATATGTGTGTGTGTGTTATTTTCCTGAACAGTATATGTTAAAAGCCAAGCCAGGGAAGGAAGACATGACACATCAGCATTCTCAGTACCCAGGCTTCCTCTGCGAGGTTTTTCTCCACCACTAGCTATTAGCCAAAGGCCTGACAGAGGCAAAAAATGGCTTCGATGGCTAAAAGCAGAGGAACAAGGGATGAACGGGTTGGGAAGTGGAGGGGGTTGTTGTGTTCTAGGATCTTTCCTTTCTGCCTGTACACATTTTCTTACTCAGCACATTCCAGGCACAGGTTATCTCCCTGACACACACCTCTGTACAGAAAGCACACGCATGCACTATATACAACATCACACATACACACAGGCAAAAAAATCATTTTAAAGAGGATTTCCTGGCACACATATTCTTTCACTAGAGGTCACACACTGCATGACTCTGTAAATCAGAGGCTTTGGATACTGAACATGGAAGAGGGAGGGTTTAAGTTTGTATCTGAGTTTACAGTAATATCAATTCCAGTTAGTTTGACAGTATTTCAGAGTCATTGTTGACACTTTTGCACAGCACTGGAATCACATATGATCACAGTTACTCTATGCTGTATTTTAATCAGTGAGTCAGGATAAATTTGATCAGTGCACAGCTGATGAGGCTTGGGTGATAATCAGAGCCATGTAAAGGCAGTAATTTCTTACAGACAACAGTGTGACGGACGACATAAGGGTGATTACAGTTCAAATAGCAGATACAGTGTAGTAAAGTGTAATCTATCCTCATCATTCAGATGCTGTTTCATTTGTATTATTATCTGCTGCTGCAATGAAATAACTGCTTTTTTTTAGTTTTTGAATAAATCTAAAATAGGCTTTGAAAATGAGCACGTGCAGTACTGTGTGTGTGTGTGTGTGTGTGTGTGTGTGTGTGTGTGTGTGTGTGTGTGTGTGTGTGTGTGTGTGTGTGTGTGTGTGTGTGTGTGTGTGTTTGTAGATGTTTAGCCCTGCTAAAAGTACTAGTTAGCTATTTTCTCCCTCTCTCTCTCTTGTCCCAGCATGACAGCTCACCTTTGTTAGTCCCGCACACAGCGTGCATAAAACATGAGCTACTTCCTGTAAAAGTTGGTCTGCTTCTAAGACAAGACTTCAAAGTCTGGCTCACACATCTGAGGTCTGTTTTATCCAAGTAGAAAAGGAATGCATAATAGCAGGTGCACTTTAATGATTTTATATATAAATTAAATATTACACCATTTTTTTTTTTTTTACTTTATTATGAGATGGCTGGTCCATTCTCTCTGTCACATTTAACAACAAAGAGTAAGGTACATATATAAAATGCATATCTAAACATATATATAATAATAATAAGATATGATAAGAACATAGGAATTAAGTGTCCAGGTCTTTTTCAGATTATAAGAGCAAGACTAATGAACAATAGCTACATATTGTGTTGTATAAACAGCTTCATCTTCTGCAAAAGGGGTTTGTACACATGGATAGAAATGGGAAATCAGTCTGCCAGACTTTTCAGAAATTATGCAGTTAGGACTAATGTGATTTTTGCCCTAAATCAATTAAACTGCTCGTTTCATAGGCAACAAGGCAAGTCGTTCACGGGCACACCTTAGAGCAATGCCTGACTTCTTTCACAGCTGCAAAGCCAGATCTAATTTTGGCTTTAGGGCATGCATGCCAATGATCAGATAAGGACATAATCAAGACACACAAGGATCCAAGAAAAAAAAAAGCAAGAAAAGGAAGGTCACAGCAAGTCCCAGTTTTTGTATATAATAGATGCAGCTCTATAAATTACCTTGGAAAATTGCCAAAAAGCACTGAAGCACCTCAACACTGCTGCAAATACAGCAACTAAAAGTCATTACTCAGACATGCAGATTCAGCAGTAGGATTTTGCATGTGTACATTTATCTCTCACTTCCCTATTTTTGTCATTCAGTTTTTAGTTGTTCTAATATATTTAAAAGTCTGCACGATTTGTCTATAGTGTATTGTATAATGAAGAAAAGCCTTCACCAGTTTGTCTGAAATGAGCATATCTGGCCATTTATTTGGTGTGGAATTTTGTTTATAAAATGATATCTTTTTCACATATCAATTGATTCATATATACCATTTAATATGAAGCATTTTTGTTTAACCTTTGAAACGTTTAAAGGTGTTTATATTTACTTGTTACGTGAGTCTGCTGCGTCCCAAAGCAGAGCATTTATAAATTTCAGTGAAAAAACACAGTAAAGTTCCAATAAAAGCAATAGAAAGAGAAACTGTAGAAACAGAAGAGCAGAAGCCCTTTAGTAACCTAGTGCACATGGGAAACCAGAAGCCAAGAAACCACCGTCTAAGAATTTATTTTATTTAAAGGTATACAAATGGTATTATTATTATTATTATTATTATTATTATTATTATTATTATTATTATTATTATCATCACATTACTCGTTCAGTTGACTGTGCTGGTATTTGAACTCACTACCATTAGATCAGCAGTCCAATGAACCATCAGTGCACATATCTGATGGACATTAATTGATTTGGACTTAACATTCACACACAGACAGCATGATGAGCTCCAGTTCTGAGCTCTTATTACTGTCTGTGATTTTTCTTCAGGTTTTCCAGTTTTTCTCCACCTTCCAAAAACATATAAGATGGCTTTTTATATATGCGTGCATGGTGGCCCACAATGGATACCCAGTGTACACCAGGACACACACCAGAACCAACTCTACACACATAAATGAATGAATGAATGAATGAATGAATGAATGAATGAATGAATGAATGAATGAATGAATGAACTAACCACATACAATTTTTCAGATAATTTTCAGAATCCTGTTTAAAACTTACCCAGCATTTATTAAAGATTGTGTATTTTTCGAACAATATTAATTATACTTTTGTACTGGGTGGACAACAATCACACATACGCACTCTCACCCTGATTGTAAATGGCCCTGCATATTCTTCCTAGCTCACTCTACAGTACCTGTGTGCCCCTAAGACGTCACTTTAAACAGCAGTCCCAATATGTGTGATGATCCCAAACCCATAAGGAAGAATGTCACATTGAAGTTTGGTGTCCTGTTATGTGTAATCAACATCATAAGATCTCAGTGTCAGCCAGGATTCTTGCTGTTTCTCTATTCTGATGCTCCCCTGATGGTCCCACTTCAAATTTTACAAAGTGACCAAACTGTCATATGACTTCCCCTCACACATCGGGTCCATAAATGGGACTCAGCTGCCTGCAGTGCAAAGTCTTATGGGTAAGCTGTTCATTTAAAAGGAGCACTTTATCTGGGCTTAGTCAAACCACTGGCTTTGAACAACAAAACGGATTGCTACGGTCTGTGCTTCTTACACTAATGTGGAGAGATTTAGTACGGTCAATAAGAATATGAATGCCAGGGCTCAGCACAGGAAGACGTTGAGATGGTTTTCAGCTTTTATGCCATTTTTAATTAGATTGTTTGCTTAAAAGATTTCATTTTGAGTAGCATGAATAGATGCATTCACTCCGAAAATATAGCAAACATCCGATTTACATTCAGGTGAAAATTAGCATAGCTTATTTATAAATCCTTAATTATATTTAAAAGCTTGATTAAATTATTTTAATCTTTTTTTTCTAAATATCATGAAAGATTAAATATGAGGAACAAATTAGACCATAAAATTCATACTGCCCTGTTGTGTGAAGTGTATAGTAGATGTTTGGGACATCAGTGTGAAATGGAGTTGGAAGGCTGTTAATATCATCTGGATGGATCTCAACAAAGTCAGAAGCCAACTGAACACCCAAGACAATATTAGCACAGCTTTTTCCCTTATTTAAGCTTCACTGTCAATCCTGGTAGTTCCTCTCACCTTTGTTTCAGAGTACAGTAATCTATGTGTACTGTAAAGTTTTGCAAGTGCATTTATGGGCTAAATTTCTGTTCAAAAGTTTTGGCTGGACATCTAATTGTTACAGCTGTAATTTAATTGGAGGAAATTAACAAATGAAATAATGCAGTAATCACTTAATGAGAACTAAGCAGAAAATTAAATCAACTTTGACCTTACCCGAACTAATAATACACAGTTTGGGTTAGAACAAAGAGCTGATTGTGCTGTAGCTGTTCAAGGCTAGTGCGTGTGTGTGTGTGTGTGTGTGTCCCACTCTGAGGCCATGCAGTTAAGAGTTCCGTAACTAAGTGTGGAACAAAAGCTTTTGGTTATGCTTATGACACTGCATGTACAGTGAACTTAAATCTCTACACACTGAAACACACAACAGTGATGTGTTTAAGCAAAGCTCTGTACTAATGTCCTTGTCTTTCATTTTCAGTTACTTCTGGAGTTCTGCTTCTTAAACACCAAACTTTGACCAACTTGCTATTGTCTATTATTCTAAGTTTTATTAAAAATAAAAAAATAAAAAACTTAAACCGAGATACGAGACACATCATTGCAGAAGATTTTCCCTAATGTGAAATTACAATGTATAACAATTAAGTACAAAAAAAAAGGAGAAGTCTTGCAATATCTTTGTTACTTAAGTGTTCATTTTTTTTGGGGTAATAGTTACATCTTGACAATATTTTCTCGTTTGTTTTGTAAAAAACATTTCAGAAACATCCAACTGAATGATTTACAATTGCATATTTTATTGAGCAATAATCCCTCAATATGAAATGATGTTACTTATGCAATAATCAGGGTTATACTGAAAATTGACCTGTATATGGCTATAAATCTTGATTACTATACGGTCCTGTGTGCTGTCCATTTGTTACGTGTTGTGGCTATTGAATGTTGGCTACACATAAGCACTTTGGAGACACATATTGTAATTTCCTTTTGCTATGCATATCCTGTTGCCTGGCTTAATGACAATAAAGTTCACTTTGACTTTGACTTGGACTTTTATAGAGCATCTCCTGTGCACAGCCAGCTTCAGGTCACAAGACGGATCTTTAGCTGTATACATTTCTGGGCTTTCACTAGGTCATTGTCCTTTTTTTGATTAAGTTGTTTCTTTGTTGATTTGGATATTTGCTTTTTTGTCAAAAAGGTAAAATTCCGTTTCATTTAACAGTTACTAGCAGACACCTTTTTGACACGGTTTTATACTAAATTCTCCACCTTGACCAAAGACCCAAAGCTGCCCTAAAGCATGATGTTACCACCACTATGCTGCACCATCGGTATGTTGTTTTTTTTTTTTTAATCATTTTTTCAATTATGGGATTATTATATTTTTTGGAATTGGTGTCATCAGACAACAACATTTTTATCACATAGTTTGAAGGGATTTAGTTGAGTTTGGATGTTTTTGGTAAGAGAAAGTTCATTCTAGTCACAAAAGAGATTCTTGTCACATGCATAGAGTAAACATTTTATCACATTTTAACATATTCCTGCAGCTACCTTAGTGCAGGTCTCTTGGCAGCCTTCCTGGTATGTTTTGGTCTTTTTGACATTTTGGCAGGATTTCTTGTTCTTGGTGATGTCACTATGATGCTTCATTTTATCTATTTGTTGATGAGGCCTCGGTGATTCATCAAATGTTTTGGACATGCTTAATCTCATGTAATATTCTCTAGTGATTAAAGCCTATCAAATGGTGAGATACCAGCAATTAAATAAAAGGTGTAGAAAATCCTACAGATAAAGCTGATCTTTAATTTGATCTTTATTATTACGGAAATTTTAAAGTTTCAATGTGGCTTCTTTTTCTAAATTGATTGATCAACTGAGACTGAGTTTTATTTTATAGGTGAGCTGTTCCGGGCATTCTGTTTACCTGCTCATATCTGTCACACTGGACATTTTCTCTGATTTTATAGAGCACTACTGTCATGGCAGGTATAAAACCCACTGCATATAGTTCCTATTGCTTTAAATATGGTCAGATGAAATATATGCAAGTGTTTTATGTTGACATGAGCTTTCTCCAGTTTTTCTCTTTTGTTGTTTTTTTGCTTTTTTTTATTTATTTATTTTTTTTAATTCATCCATATGTCAGGATCCCAGCATTTCTGAAATGATTTCCCACTCACTCTTTCACCAGCATGCACTGCTAAGTCAATCAGCTGTAGGAAATCCCACATTCCTGGAAGACTATCTCTAAAGTTTACTCAGAGCTTTGCTCCTGTGTGAGGATAACATGGCATGACACCTCTCTTTTCATCCCAACAGGATGCCCCTCATACCAAAAGCCAAACTTCAGACAAACTTCAGACTATTAGTTAGACATGACTCCCAGGTTTGGAAAATTTGAATTAGTGAGATCAAGGTTGGATTGTGAGGACAGCCTGTCTGCTAAATCTCAGCCTCATCGCGTGTGATAAGCTTTATCGCTCAGATTCCAGCAATTGAATTAAGCATGGAGAGGTGGAATTGCATGAATGAGCATGGCTAATTGCATGTGATGCTCGGACAAGGTCCTGAATTATGGGCATTGAAATCAGAGTCATTTGCAAGCTTTCCCTGAGCATGAATTAGGTGAATGACTGATAGTGTCCCCAAGGAGGAAATGTACCAGAAAACACAAATCCATACACAATGTTATTTATGCGCAGACACATTCTCTTTTATAAGAAAGAAACCTGATTCATCCATAACTGTGTTGTACAGTATGCACCTCTCACGTCACAATAGAACTAATGTAATCTAACAGTCTAGTAACTTTCAGCATTTAGAACAGGGTAAACGTTAAAGATTGATGATCTCCATTGTGTTTTTTTAGTCTTTTTTTTGTAGTGTTTAAAGTGTGTAAGTGAAGTCTTTAAATAGAGAAGCCTTGCAGATTTTGTCAGATGTAAAATAACACAATTCTTTAACTGTTTAGTGAGGTTTGTTCCGAGTAAAACATCCTAACCTCCTAAACTCAATAATAGTTAGCTCCTTAGATTTATTACTTTTCAAGTAAGTGTTTGAATGACTGATTATTTTTGCCATCAAATTATTTTCATTTCATATTTTCATATTGTTTAATTTATGTGGCCTGTCGCATTGTTTATAATTCATGAGTGAATCTGAGTGAATTACAGATCTGACAAACGGATTCTTATTAAGCTGATATTATTAGTACGTCTAAAATCTTTCTTAATCGTATATATCAAATAGTAATATTAAAATCATTGTAGATAAAATTGCTATTTACATAAATATTTTAATTTCAAGTTTCTCTGTGGTGAGGACTCAAGGAGTTCTTGCAGTTTACCCTATAGATTATTGCCACAATATACCATGAGGCACTTTGTTAGAACGGAAATCGATATATATTTGATTGAAGACAAAATGACTTTTAAAGACCAGGCCGACTTACCTGGCTATACCAGCTATATTCCAGCATGATGATGACAGGTTAACCGGTTATTAAGTGACAACCTCAAGCTTTTCTCTGGGACCGAAATTTCGCTCACAGCTTTTCCCTTTTCTCCTGTTGGCACGTCTGTGGCTATCAGTCAACCATCAGGACTACACACACACACAACACTCATTCTTGCACACATATACAGCCTGGTTAGAGTTTTGCACTGCTCAGCTTACGATCTGTTGATAATGAACCTGAACCCATTATTTTGAGTCAATGAATTGAAAGAAATAGGGCGAGGAATGAAAACCACAGGGCCAATTACTGGCATTCTTTGATGTACAACTCGCTTTCTCTCACCCCAACTACTCTGTGCCTTTTGTCTTTATCCTCTCTGTTATTCATTAATTATTCTGCTTGGGGTCAGAGGTGAGTTGCCTAATTGTGCAAATGGTTTAACTTTGAGGATAGCTCGGATTCTCCTAATATTAGCGCTCTCTCTTGCTGTGCTCAGCCACCTTGCGTTATGCCAATTAATCCAACTCTTTGATTTCCCAACATTGCTTTCTTTCTTCTTCATTCTGCTTATTTTGCTCTTCCTTTATACTTCATAATCTCCCCAGTGCAGGGTAATGTTGGGGTGCACGGCAATGTTGAACTGACTGAGGGGGTTGACGTGTACAGTATAAGAGTGGAGCAGACATGACGAGCAGTTGGGTGTGTCATTTCTTGGTGAAATGACATAGGACTGTACTATCAGTCTTATTGATGAAGTAATTATTGATTAATATCAGCTTTAAAAAAAACAGCTTGTTTCAGGGTTCTGAAATTACATGTAGATGTCTGGATTGCCTATTTATATCAAAGGGAAATTGTGATACTAATGATGACAAGCTGCTCATCCAGGTCTGATGGATCCTAGAGATTATCCCATGAACACAGGAAAGTTGCTCTTTTATGGGTTTCACTCTAATACCTAGAATTACTTTGCTGTTTCTCATAATTACAAGCCAGTTAGTGTTAGTTTCACTAATTTATAGCATTATTGAATCAGGGAGGGGCCTCCAGGTGGTCCTGCAGCAGGATCCCACACTCTCAGTGCCGTGGCCTGGGTTCAATTCCAGCCACCGAAGAGTTAACTGTCAGTGTCAGTTCCAAAGCCCAGATAAAATAGGGCGGTTTCAACTGGAAGGTCATCCGGGATAAAACCTTGGCCATATCTAATACATGGACCACGTGATTCGCTGTGGCGACCCCGTATAGGGAAGTAAAAAGATTTCACCAGGTTCAAGACATTTTGGGAATGGTCCCTACTTTTGTTACTTTGTAGTCATTGCACAAAGAAATCGATGAATAGTATGTATTTAACCTCATTCAGGTGTTTCTATGCAGTTGACCTCTTTTTCAGTATCTGGTATTGTTACTGTCCCTGACAACTTTTTCCCAGGATACAAGACTCAGCACCACAGGGCATTTTCACAGTGTGAGCCAGTAATATGTGTGCAATCAGTAACACATCAACCTAATTATAGCTGTAAAACCCAATTCCTTCACACTGGGATACTTCCTTTGATATGTTTGTGTGTGTGTTTGTTTCAATGAACACTTATATTTGCAAAAGTGCAAAGGTTTGTAGAGCCTTCAGACAAATTGAATAAGACAAAGAAATTTAATTTAAACAAACATATTTAGTGTGTTTAGTGTGTTAGGGTTTAAAGATGTTCCTGTGTTATTACAAATAGTCAACAATTTAGGTTAAGATAGCAATGAATAATCTACAGTGTGTTTTTTCTGAATGTCATATAAATATTCACTGAGAATTTTGCAACAATCTTTTTAGACTTAGTTGGTAATTTATTATTTATTATTATTTGATTGTTATTTACTGTATATTTCTGGCAACACCAAGAAAAAACGCGCATTACGCTTGAGTTCAGAATTCATATTATACAGTTATTATTGTAGTTGTCCTTGGTTCTATTTCCAACAATATAAAGAAGCTACTAGCCGATTTATACCACCGCATCCAAGTAGTTATTACATGAGTGTATGTTCATGCTGCATGTGTCATGTTAATAAAGATAATCATGTTAATGAAGATGATCTTTTGTTGTTCTTTTGTTTTTATTACAATTGTCATTAGATTCCAGTTAATATTCTTTGTAAGCACAATAACTTTGATAAGAATTGTCATAGTGAACCATTATAATAACTATGATAATTATAATAACCATTATAATAACTATGTATAATGATACACATAGACCACCTAGCTTTAAGACCCCAGACCACATTTGAAAACCTGATGTTAAAGGATGTATTATGCTGCAAAACAATAGCACTATACATCTAAAATCACACATTTCACAGTTCATAGTGTTCTTTTCTGGATAAAGATTTAAGGATTATTATTAACTTATTATGTGTATTGGAAATTGGTGCAGCCAGATAGTTTAAAGAATAACAAATATTACTGAAGTTGATGAACAAATTCTTTTTTCCTTCATAGTAGCAATCACTTGTTAGTCAAATGAATGAATCATTCTCGATATTAGTATATTCACAAGAAAAGCCTTCACCCCAAAAGGTTTTTTTCTGCAAAGATCAGCTGTTTCAAGGAATTGTGTCAGAGCACTGTCTAGACCCAAGGTGCTGGCTGAGGGGGATAGAAAGGTCTTTAGTGATGCATTGAATCAGGCTTTATTCCTGTCTAGACACAAACACTATCACACTGATCAGGGGCCAAAGGTTAGACAGGAGGATAAAAATATGGATGGAAATATATAAGCATGCAAAATATGTAAGACACAACGTGGATTTATTTGAATAAGTTAGATGAAGTATCACCCAGGTTTTATAAAATTGTCTCTTTGGTTTCTCGATTTTATATTAGAAACATGTTGTGGATATGATCATTAAATATCAAAACTGCCTCCCACTGTTAAAAAGACTAAAAATAGTATTAAAAATATAAAATTGCTGTGCTGTTTATCATTGTATGTGTTTGTATGTTTTGAGAATGAGGGGTTGGAAACCAGTAAAACATGGTTTAATGCGTCTCTTTCAAAATCTGTGGCTAGTTCACTCCCTCAGGAACCCTTGGACATAGAGATGCCCTTGTCTCTGTACTAAAACTCCACATATTCCATGCATTGAGCCTTTTTCTTTTTGAATCCTATTAGTGGCTGAACTTGGTTAAACTGAAAAAGACTGCCGACTTCACTCAATTAGAGCTAATAGGATTATAGAGCTGGTATGGGCCGGGAGGTTTAAATAGGGTTGGAATTTTGGCAGACACCTGCTACATGTACTGCATTAATCTCATAAAGGAGAGTATGTAGGCTCATTAGCGAGACCCACCAATGCCAGGGTGGAGAGAGCAGAGCAAGAGCTTGTTGGTTACACCAGGGTAAAGCTGCTGATGCTGTGAGGTCCCCTGGGTGCAAGATGTGGTGAAACACCTTACTCCCCATGTGGCACAATGCCAATCACAGTCCATTTAATTTCTATTAAATGGGCCTTAATCTCCAGCTAGACACACTGGTTTTCTGCCTGTTTGCACTCAACCTCATCCAAAAAGCAATTATTTATGTTTCTCTTGCTGGGAGTACTGTGCAAACGTCTTACCCTACATTACAGCTACCAAGTAACAAAGTGCTAAGCAGCCATTCATTCCCAAGCTGTAACCATAATTTCAGCTAAGGGAAATTTGCTATGAATTGGTGAAGTAACAATTCAAAACAACTGGCTCAAAGGATTTCTCAAACCAGTTTTATGATACATTTGGTCCAAACTTTTTTTGACAAAAGCATGGAAACTCTGGCAGTTGTTTTGCCTTACATAATGTATCATATCCTGAGGAAATTTGGAGCTAGAAAAAAGAGTAGAAGTGATTATTGGTGCTTCTGGTAAATGTACATTGCCAGTACAGTTAGCTTGCTTTGCTAATAATGCAAGAAATATTAAATAAAGCAAACAACCACATTTTCACACTAATGAGTGCGTTGTTCAATTTGTGTTTGACACTTCAGAATGACATTCTCTGTCTTCTTTGGATGTGCTACTAACCACTTACAGCCATAGTGGTAAAATTATTTAAAATTGTGTGTTAAATTCTTCCTTGATCTATGGAAAGACAGGGTGATGCAGGGCAGGTCAGGCCCTACTCCACAGTGCACACAGTGTTCAGCACATAAAGGGACTCAGATTTAATCCTATTAGAGGGAAGTAACCCTTATAGATCAAAGATTGGGACAACAAGCACTAAAGAGTAGGGTATTGCCATACCAATAAAGCACCATAAACATCCCAATCTGTCGAGTTCATATTCAGGTTAGATATTTTTTGAAACACCCAAAAGGTGATATCTAATAAAAGAGGTAAAAATTAATTTGAATCCACTGTTGAGTAATTCTGCATGAATATGTAGCCTTATCTATAATGTTTCAATACTGTTGTATCTTTCTCTTTCTGTTTGTAAATTATTCTTCATGATACTGTAACTTTTTTTTAAATTACCTCCAACCCCTGTAGCTGTATGGCATCACATACAGTACTGTCACTATAATGCTAATAGAAATGTTTTAGGTTTCATGTGCATTAACACTACTTATACAACTGCACGGTTGTATTATTTACTCTGACTGGAAAGTAGGAATCGATTAATTTTTTCCATAAAAAACAGTAGCTTGGGCAGTAGTTCCAGATGTAATTCAAATGACAGTTTTATGTTAATTCACTTGTTTTAATATGATCTTTATCATTCTGTTGCATCAGCACATTCACATAGATTTTAAACAGTGGTATTATTTGACAGAGAAAAATGTATAATTATTTATTATTAATTGAATTATTATTAATCTCAATTATCAGTGCTTTGTAACAGTTTCTGGTTTCTGGTTATAAGACTATTTGTCTTATAAACTTAAAAACTATAAAAAATGAGAGATAACGTAAAGTTGATATAACGGAACTATATAATATATAGTATATAATATAACGATACTGAATTGTCTTGCAGATGTTCTGTAATATTAAAACTAACCATTACTCATTCGTTCATAAACTACACACTGCCATTGTTGGCAAACTGCTGTGGTATAAGAGGAATAACACAAGTCAGCACCTGCTTTATGTTATAGGTTGGACAAAAAATATTCAACACTGGGGTGGCAAATGGGACTTTTTTATCCTGTCATGGATAATTTTCCCACGATAGTATGCCCCAAATGCTTTTTTCCTTGTTCTGCTCTCCTAACCAGCAGCCCAGTATGCCACAGCATGACATAGCTAGTCACACTTGGCCCTTTGCCAGGAGGGATGTGTGGTCTGCAATCACTCAGGCAGCCAAGAGGAGTCCTTCTCTTTGTACCCCCTTTCCTTTCCCCTCTCTACTATACATCTCTCCACTTGCCCCGACCCAACATCAGCCTCACAGCAGGGCCGACTTGTTCATACATGGCTATGGATCTGTCTTTGTCTGTTTCCATGTGTCTGTGTGCACACGTGTGTGTGCTTTCACACAACTACCTTGGGGGTTTACCATTTTCCTGAAAGACAACTTTCTCTTCCTACACACTGGTTTTGCTGCACTCTCATTCACATCTACACACACGCGCACACACACACACACACACACACACACTATCTCTCTCTCTCTCTCTCTCTCTCTCTCTCTCTTTCTCTCTCTCTCTCTCTTTCTCTCTCTGTCTCTCTCTCTCTCTCATACAGACTTTAAACATGAAAGACTTCCTCTGGAACATACCAAACTCAGGCCTTTGATGTCCAAGTCAGCCCACCTCAACACCCTGTTTCCCTCTTGACCAACAAAACTGACTGCTACTTTTTTCCTCCTTCTCAGAAGACTAAAGCTCTTTTTTTCTACGTTCGAAAATTCAGAAGGAAAAACTTCATTTTTTTATCTCAGGTGGGAGTTAAAAGCAAAGACCACAGGAAAAAAAAACACCATGTTAATTTACCCCAGATCTACATGTGTGCTAATGTTGGAAATGACCACACACATACACATAATACAAAATAGCATGATTATACTGACCCGATCTGTCAGCGCTTAGCAGGGATTTACAGCTAAAACAATGCTGCCACAAAATCCTCTGGGTAAGAATTTCTGAAAAATGTCTCCAAAAACACAAAGAGCCATTTGGGTGGTTTCTGCGTCAGTTTGCGGATATCTGCAGTCATCTGTAATCACATTATGGGCTTAAATACCAGAGTAGCAGGCAAGAGAAAAGGTTCAGCTTTCACATTCTCTCGCATGTTCCTATGTGAAAAGTCACAACTATACACACATACATGGATGAAGCATCCATTCTTACATTTCTAATACTCCTGCCCAACCTTAAGTATGTATAAGATTTCATGCCAAAAATGTCTCATTCATGAGAAAATGAAGTGATATAACAATTATCTAGTTGATATTATCTAGTAAATATGAAGACATTAATTCCTTTTCATGTGTAGCATTGTTAAATTTGTCCTTGTATATTTTTATGAATATAAGTATCAAACATTAAAAACAAGACATTAAAACAGTAAAAAAAAGTTATAAATTATGTGGAAATATGAAACAACTGTAAGAATATAAAATGGATTTTCCAGAGAGGAAGTAGCAAGAGGAAGTCTAATGTTTTTTAAAGTGAAATCTTTCAATCATGCTTACAAACTTTGCTTCCACCCAAGAAAAGATGTTCTTTTTTCTCTCTTACATTCACAATTGTTATTTCACACTTTTACTCATTTACCCATTTACATTTGCATACAATCACAACCATATTTTCACACTTTTGCACACACGCACAACCATATTTGACAAGTGTATATCCCCCACTTGAATTTACATGCTCATTTGCTCATTTACTAACAATTTCTGTTCTCTGTTCATTTTCTTTACCTTTATTACCATATAAATAATTATTGTCTGTATTTAATGCTGCACCTTTATAAGCCCCTGATTATTCGGATTTTTGTAAACTGCCAAAAAAAAACAAAAAAAAAAACATTAAGAATGGAGTTATATGGGTTTTTTAGAAGATTTGTTATGAATGCCTGACATGACGTTGTAATGAAACAGTTATAACAATGTGTTATTCGGCTCAGAATTTTACGCTTAGATATTTATGATAGATATTTAGGTTATTAATGTAGGTTATAAACTTTCAAGTTACAATGTTTTTGTCTTAAATATCGTAACAAAATGTCAAGACACTGAATTTTCCCCCTAAAATAACTGTATATAAGATTTCTATGAATACTGATCCCAGGACATAAGTATGTTAACAATCCCTGTACAATTTACAAATTTTTTTAACAGAAGTTATGAGGAAAGTTAAAAATATATATATTTCACTTGACTCAGGTATTAATATTAATAACAGCATTGATGAAAGCAATCTTTATATCTGTCACAATAAACTCACATATTGTTTGTAGGTTTAAGTCAGATGTGATACAGGGATGTAACAGCTGGATTGTAGCTGTATGCTAACTGATGCCAAATTAATGTAGAATTTTGTGTGTTTGACTGAACGTATCTAACAGTAGGAAAAGGAAGGGGGTTAAATGTACCTCCCAGTTGGAGTGGGACTGGCTCCAGGTTGGAGGTTGAACATGGTGGTAGTCGCCATGCTGAAAGCTGGAAGGGTAGCTATATGATGAGTGCCATGGGGCAGAATCCCACTGCTCACTTACATCACTCCTTATAAGAGAAACAGGCACACTGGGGTAGCCCTGGAACATTCTGGAAGTCTGGATCTCTGAAAACTGGACAAAAACAAGACCACAAAGTTATTATGTTATATGCAATGTTATTTGTGAGTGAAGTAAATAAACGACAGCATGGTGCAAATAAACTCTTTTTTTAGACTGTCACACAGAATCACTTGATATCTAAAACAATTCAGAGGATAATTTTAGCACCAAGCCAGCATTCATGCTTACTCCTAGTCCAATGTTACCTCCTATTTTTTACCATTTAAGCCTTTAAGTTTGGAGTGATAAAGAAGCTAAAAAAGTATGCATGCAATGAACTAATTCTGTGGACCTCAGTAGAACCTGACAAAGCAGGCGATTTTTTCTTTTTTGTGGACTGTCAGGAATAAAGAGCTTACAGGACAATAAAAGGACATGTTCATATAGAAAGCATTTTCACATGGCACTCTGTGATGCAGTTACTGCTTTCATTCATATATCAGCAGTAAGTGCTTTATCATGGTCGGGGTCACAGTGGTTAAAATCATAAAATCTTGTTTAGAATTTCACCAACTAAATCCAACTAAATTACTCAGACAATATGGCAGGCAGTAACAATGAGAAGAAGAAGAAGAAGAAGAAGAAGAAGAAGAAGAAGAAGAAGAAGAAGAAGAAGAAAGTAGGACTTTTAACAAGAGTGAATGGGATTGGTCAAGAGTGTCTGTGAGAGCAGGTGGGATTGGTCAAGAGAAGGAGCTAGCATGATTGGTCACATAGGAGAGCAGGCAGAATTGATCAAACTTTCTGGGATCCAAAAACTCTAGTTGGATTTGACCCATTGGAACATCTTAAGTACCACTCGGTTCAACACTAATGACTGCAGTGTCTTGTCAGGATGTACAGTATATTGTTGCCAGAAAATGTTAGAACCGTGTTTGACATCTTTCCAGGGCTCTTTATGAGAGAGTTGCGTGACTGGCCTTGATTCATCTTTGGCTTGACCGAAACGCGTCTTTGTAGTGTTTGTATAATCCAGCCCACTTGTTGAGAATGAGGAAGGCTAATGAACATAAGT
>NC_062536.1:12097862-12192862 GCF_022655615.1 Tachysurus fulvidraco
AACACATTCATTAGTTAATGTTATTCTTTTGAAGTCTGTTGCTCCCATGCTCTGAATACATACATACAGTACACATACAGACTAACCATGGGCCACAGGAGGGCTGGGATGTTGATCGGTACCGTCTTGGGATAGACGTAATCACGCATCTCAACCAACGAGAGCATTTGAGGATGGGTCTAAGACTGCTGCAGTACTCACATGAACTGGCCCAAAAAAGGTACCTTAACTTGAGAAAGGTACCTTAAATATCTTAAATGGACATTATTTTTTATTAAAAATCTCTTCCAAAATGTTTCTGCTGGCACCTGTTCAGATAACCCAAAAAAAAGATTTTTAAATGTTAACTCCCTGTTGCTCGGAAAGGTGACTGTTATAATGTTATAACAAATGTCTATAACAAACTATACAAAACAATAATGTTTTATATTTTATTTGATTACATTAATGTTTAAGTTGATATTTAAAAGAAATATTTGAATTGATATTATGTAAAGGAAATAATGCTGTAAAAAGCACCTTATTTTATATAGATGTTGTTCATATTTAATATATTGTTCAATATTTAATTTTATTGCAATTAAATATATATATATATATATATATATATAATTAAATATTATAAATATTAATTATAATATATATAATTAAATATTGAACAATATATTAAATATGAACAACATCTATATGTTATGCAACATCTATATTTGAGCGAACAATACCAATATGAAATATGAAAACAGTGCTGTTCTATAAATGATTAAAGTAAGTGATTAAAATAAATTCCAGCTACATTACATGATATAGGAGTTACATGATATAGGAGATCCTTTAGACTTGCAATGTGACACATTTATCAGTCAGCAGCAGTTTAATTGATAAAAATCAATTGTCTTGACAAAACAGAAATATTTTTGAAATGAAAGCATGTCTCCATAAAGCAGTAAACACATTATATTATATGGTATTATAATTATTTCTCTATTAATTACAGTTCCAGCATCACCTTCAAACCGAAAAGTGATGGTCTTTACCATCACAGAGCATCATTTTATTGTTCAATCACTTCCTATAGCTTTCCCACTTATTTCTGCATATCATCATTCTCTCTTCGTTTGTGTTTTATTTACAATAACAAATACGTTCATATTTGCAGTCACTCTTTGTCCCTCACGTGGCTGTGGTTTCCAAAAAAACTCAGCACACTTCTTATATGATTTGTATGACAAGAAAACAATCGTTCACTTTTGCAACTTCTGCTTAAATTAAATGTTTATTTATTTAAATGTTGTAGATCATAGATCTTTCATTTTATATTTACATGATATAAACAGGCTGCTTTTTGTTTTGTTTTTGTTTTGTTTTTGTACTAGGGTTTTCTTTGTTTGTTTTCTTCTGTTTTTTTTTTTTTTTTTTGCGGAGTCATTCCCATTGCGTGACTGGTGCACACTTATTTATGCACCCCAGCCTACATGCCACACAAGTCCAGTGTTTGCACACCTTCACATGAAATGAGTGCAAAATAGCACACGTCCTCAAAACAGATCTCCAAAAATGCAAAACCCCATGATTAGCACGTTGGTTTTCCTGAACATATGGGTTTCAAGCAAAATATCGGATGACATCTAAAAGAGGAAGTATCCTTTATTGGAAACTTTTCTTTGCTGTGTCATTCTGTGGTTCCACACATATAAAATCTCAAAGATGTAAATACATGTAGACACAGTGATACATGCTCTAATCCTTACCTGGGTTTATTTAACAATATATAGTCTTAAAATAGAATTTTTCCCATTATCTTTCTTTATTTTATATATATAGTAAATGTATATCTGTATATCAAAACAGGAGTGATAAATGTATCAGTATTAAAATTAATTTTCTTAAAATTTATTAAATTTAATTTTCTTAATAAAAAATAAATAATAATTTTAAATAGTATTAACAAAGTTATCACTTATTAACTGAGGAATTGTTTGAAATTGCTTTTAAGAGCCTCGTTTCTGAATTTCTAAATTCTGAATTTTAACAAACAAACACATTGAGTAACATATTGCTAGTTTAATGTTACACACTCATGTGATGAACATTAAGGCTTAATGCAGGTGATGCTTATGTTGTTCTTTGTTTTAATCAGTTAATACAAGGATTAGTTACTATGGTGATGTTACTGAAAGAGAGCTGAAACCATCTCACATAAGCGAACCTTAATATAAAATCTTTAAGCCATAAAATATAGATAAAAAAAATCTATTTATATTATTTGTGTTAAGATCATCTATGTTAAAACATACACAAATATAGCTAATACACTGACTTTCCACATGGTAATGGACCACATGGAAAATGACACTATATTATTTCATATTTTAATGTTTATGAATATATACTTCTTTTACTTACCATTACTTTCATTTCTTTTTTACTTTTTCCATTTATACTAATAATTTGGTAAGTGTATACAGTAACTGTATTTTTGTACATGTTATGAATGGGACATGGAATAGTAATTGGATATGTTTACATCATGTCATAGTCACATTATCAGGACAACACGCCTGATATTAAGTTATCAAAGAATCAAATTATACACACATCAAACAAAATATACACACATATTGTACTTGTACTTTTCAGACCTGTTTAAAAACACAATGTTATGATTTATTTAAACAGGAATCTGGAGGTTCAAAGTAGAAAATAATTAGAATTTGTTTAATTCAAAGTCACACAGCACTGTCCAGTACCTGTAACTGTGATGAATGACCAACTCATAACAATGATGGCAGATTTGGTTGTGATATCGGTGTGTTGCTAATGTGGAGATGAAAACCATCATTCTCTTCCTCTGTAGTCTCCTTGATTTGAGTGATGAAAGTGTTCTTACCTGTCTGTGACGCTCGTAGGTCTGAATAATAAAGTCTTGTCTTTTCAGTGAGATCGGGCTTTCCAGATGTTTTAGTATTATCCACTAAGACATAGTCAGATATAAAGCTTATCCATTTCCTCTTTTCAGGCTATGGGACTGAGTGCAAAGGGAAGTTTCTACGCCAGCATCTCCGACACGAGCTGATCCAAATTTAAACCATAAAAAAAGTGACTTATCATTGTTTCTTTATTGCACAACAATATTAAATATTTTGGTTTAAAATACAGTGGTATTCTTTTTTTAGAATTCAGAGAAATTGAGAATGTAATGTTACCGAAACAAGCATGTTTTTTTATGTTCTATGTAAATATGTAATGGGAATCTAATGGAAATGTAATGGAGATGGATATACAGCTTAATCGTGTAAATTATTTAGGGACAAATTACAAATGGTTTGTTTTATATAGACTCCTGAAAAGAAGATATGTCAGAGCAGACTAGAGCATGTCTCACTGGAGAATTCCTCAGGACACAAGGTTTAGATTGAAATACTAAGGTCTGTGGGCTACTGAGCTTTTAGCTTCATCTACATAATGATAATAATGATCTATTCCTCCAGTGTGAGCAGAACCAGCATTTGATTTTTTATTCATTGCCAAATGGATATGTTTATTCACAATGCTGTGTTATCATAGCTGTATAGGGAAGGCTGGATAGCCACTTGGCTCTAACAGATAATCAGGAATCACCAGAGAAACAAACAGACACCCTAAAAATCAAGCTGTTCTCCACTGCAGCCTTCATGAATGGAGATTCAAAAGCACTTCATTAATCTCTTCACTCCGCAATCTGCTTGTGGAGAGGCTGTGCTGAGAAAGTAATCATAACTCAAGCCTTCTAATGAGAGAGGAGAGGAAGAAAAGAGGAGCGAAGAAGAGACAGGAGAGGAATGCCGAGGGGAGGAGATTATATGAGGGGAAAGGAAAGGGAAAGATGGGAGAGACAAAGAGCGGAAAAGTAAAATACAGAGAAAAGGTGGAAGCAGTGGAAAGGAAAGATATTAAGAGAAGAAATAAAAAAGATAAGAAGTGAGAAGGCTAAGAAGAGAGATTTAAGAAGGGGAAAGGTGATATAAACAGACAGATGGAGAAGAGAAAAATGAAGAGATAAAGATAGGAGACGAAAGGGGTGAATTAGAAGGAAGGTATGAAGACAAGAAGAAAGTATAGAGAGCGCAAAAAGAGAAATGAATAAGAGATAAAAGAAATCTAATAAGATAAGGAAAGAGATATAGAGATAAACAAGGAAGGGGAATGAAGAGAGATGAGAAGAGAAAAAAGATGTATTGAAAGGAGAGATGAGGAGAGTTAAAGAGAGCACAGAATAGGAGGGAATAAGAGAGGAGGAAAATATGAGAAGATGAAAAGGCAGATATACAGAGGACAGGTGAAGAGAAGAAAAGATGAGAAAAGAAGAGAAGATAAAAGAAAAGATAAAGTGAGTGAGGTAGAAACATAGATAAATAAATAGAAAAAAGAGGTGAACAGAAGTTTGTGGAGAACAAAAGCAGTAGATCCAACTTCCCTGGTAAAGACTTCCTGGTAAAGGATCTAAAACGGATTATAAAATGTGTGTGTCGGCACAGTGACAAAGTTTTCTATATGGACATGTCTGTTTAACATTTTTAGAGTGTGTCAGAAACAAGACTTAAAAAAGCACACGTGTCACACTTTAGTAAATAAAAATGTTTCCAAAATGCTGGATTATGCCACACTTTGTGATGTGCTGTAAATGGAGATTAATGATCTTATGGCACGTCCACTACTAACAATACATTTAACTGTAATTTATTGTTGCTTTATAATGAACTAATAACATGCCAGAACTTTTTATTCCTTACATATCAATGCCGTCTTGCGTGTGACCGTAAACGAGGCCACAACAGAACTTCCTTTTATTTGTGTAGGCTGAGCATGTGTTTGTGTGAGTCATCCACATTTATCAAAGGGCCTTTGATGACTCTGAGTCATCAAAGTCATCAAAGTGTTAGAAAAACATTTTTTAAAAAGTACTATATAATCAATATATTCATCGTATGAAGGACAACAGACATATATGAATAGTCAGACTTTGTGCCAGCTTTCTGTGATATGTTTAGATCAGTGAGTAATAATACTTATCGTCTGATTTTTCAACAATCTCAGTTCTTCTTGATTTGTTTTCCATGAGGTTTTTGAGCCCCTGTTGTGCATCGGTATTTTCCCATTGCTCATCCAAGCACTGTAAATATTTCATGTCTTTAGCAATTTTACAGAATACGAAAGCTGAAGGAAGGAGAAGAGTGAAAGAAGGTAGAGCTCAAATCATTGCACTATTGTTTTTGTTGATTTTGGTTCAGTCTATAGAAGTAAAGTTTATCATGAGATAATCCATCACAGATCCATCACAGAGCCATCACAGATTACAGGTCTGAAGAATTCCAGTCATCCAGGCTATGACAAATGTCTTGTAATAGGTGACCTGGGCTTGTAATGAGTTCAGGAAGATGTTTCGTCACTCTTCAGTTTTGAAATATTCATTGTATTACAATTCCAGTAAGCAAGACTTACTACTATCACAGATGACAAAACAGGTCTCAGCAAAAAGCATACTGTTTAAAGTCTAATAATCAAAAGAAAGGAAAAGTATCACTAGTGTTTAAACCACCTTCACCTCTGTCTCAGCTTTCTCTCTTTGTCCAAAAGTTTCTGAGAGGACAAACTTCTTGTCACATCTTTAAAAACCTGATCGCTTTGCTTTATTCTGATCGATGTGCTCCATTTCCTGGCACTGTGGCAGAGTAGTTGTGAGGGAAGGGGGGAAATGACTCATTCTTTGAGATGGCAATTGTATGTGGCTCTGTGTCTTCCTACCTGTATGTCTTTGATCATAAGAGAGCATGGGGTGGTGTTTGATTCCATGGATACTTTGACAGCTCGCAGGCTGGCAAAAGCCTCTAGGATGACTGTGAGAAGATCAGAGGAGACAGGGTGGAAGGCAGGAGTCCAGCTGCGAGAAGATCAGAGGAGGCGCAACTTCAACCACAGCCATTGTGTGAGAGCGCAAATCACTCAGATAACTTTTTTCCCTCTTGTTTGAAAAAAACTTCACTCTCAGAATATTGAATGGCACAGTTTATGGTCTGAGTGGTTTTGTCTAACTTTGACAAAAAAGATATGCTTCCTTTTTTGTCTGGAGGGCTCAGGAGGCTTGGCTTCACAGTGCAGAATTGTATCACCTAGCTTTCTAAAATCACTCGGTGATTCCCTCTAGGACTGATGAATTGTATTGTGCCCCAAGACAAGTTAACGGAAATACAAAACTTTTAGGATTTATATAAATGTTGGTTGTTCAAGTGATGTTGGTTGTTCATGTCTGATTTTCTTATTTAGAAAGAGTGTTTACAGAGAGGTCATATAAAATAGTGCATTTCATGCCAGGCCACATGATTTATCATTACATTTACTGGCTAAGATATTGTGAAATGCGACATCTCCATCGTTATGACGTCTCCATCACTGTGACGTCTCCAACATTGTGACGTCTCCATCATTGTGTGATATTACACGCTGTTTTATATCTTACATTTCACACTAGACTTATTTAACTTTGGCATTAATTGTGTCTGCACAGTCATCAGCTGTATTCATATATCATTTGTGTAAATTCGTACAATTGATGCAATTCAATTATCTATAAAGACCTACAGGAAGTTTTTGAAGGAAGGATTGTGAGGGAACACGAGATATGTCCTTTTACTTCTTATAATATTATTGCCTTTAGTGATAAGTTTCTTATAATTTGTTCTCCTTCTGTCCACTGTGCAGTTATTAATTTTCATTGATTTTCACTGTGGTTTATCTGACTTAGCTACTTACATTAGTTAGCTCATGTTTTAGCGTAGAGAAAACACTTTACTGACCAGAGATGGTAAACACATGTATAACGATGCACATCTAGTGTGTATTCCCCCTGATGCCCAGGATTCATGGGATAATCTCCACATCCACCAGAGGAATGATTCTGAAGGAAGATGAATGGTTCAGCCAACAAAAACTTTTGTAAGTTAATGTCTCCCTCTAGTGGCAGCTACAATTAATTAAAGTCTAAGCTACAAAGCTGGAAATTGTAGTTATATCAGCGTAAAAACGTGGAAGCAGGATACTGTATGAGAATCACTAAACTATGGCACTTAAGTTATATTTGACCACAGAAATCCCCTCACTGATTGGGCTACGTGTTTAGTAGGCAAAAACAACTTCCAAAATTATGTGCAGGTCTTAACATTGAATCTATTTGTGCTTATTCCCTAAACTTACAAGCACAAGAAGGTTTCCCTTCACTGGTACTAAGAGGCCCAAACCTGTTTCAGTATGACAATGCTGCTGTGCACAAAGCAAGCTCCATGAAGACATGGCTTGACAATTCAATTCAATTCAGTTAATTTTATAGTGCTTTAAATTCAAATTTTACAATTTGAAAGTTTAAAATTAAGTTTATATATATATATATATATATATATATATATATATATATATATATATATATATATATATATATATATATATACTCCTGAGATGATTTAAGTAAGAAACCTAAAGAGAAACCAGACTCAGAAGGGAACCTTTGGGTGACACTGGGCAGTAAATAATGTAAATGTAAATAATGCCCTTTCTACAACAGTTTGTAGTTGAGTGAATTAATGGTTCAGCACAAATTCAGAGTTCACCACAGACCCAACATTCTGCCACAGACCCAACATTAATTTCTTCCTGCCAAAGTGCTCAAATGATCATTGATAAAGATAAAGCTGGCTAATGCAACAGTGGTTCAAACACAGCGTGATAATCTCCGGGTGGCCCCATCCACAGCAATCCCATGAGTCCCTGGCTGTCCATGCAGATAAATCCACAGAAGAGTGCACACCAGCCAACGAGGCTCAAACCAGGGGCAGGGTGTTAGGATTGATGAAGTAGGTCTGGAAGAAGAGGCGCTCAGACTAGGAACTCAGAACAAGATCAAGGATGATGTGGAAGAACTGGAGTGACCTGCACAGACCCTTGGCCTCAACCCCAGTGAACACCTTTGGAATGAACTAGAACAATAACTGTACCCCTGACCTCCTCACTCAACATCAGGTTCTGACTCATATAATGCAAATTGTGGCTGAATGATTACAAGTGCCACACAGTCACGCTCTAAAATCTGTTGAAAAGTTGTAGGGGATCTAGACTAAAGGACTGCAATGGAATGGGTGTCAGGTGGTCACATACATACCTTTAGCTGCATATTGTATGTCACATATACATGTTCTAACCTGCATTGTATCTAAAATAAGATTTTTTAAAATGATTATTATTTTTATGATTTAGAAACAGAATAAATAATATTCAGAATAAATATTTAAAAGGGGGGGGGGGGGTAGTGTGTGATTGCATGAGTGAATGCAAGTGTGTGTGTGCCCTGCGATGGGTTGGCACTCCAAGGTGTATCCTGCCTTGATGCCCAATGATGCCTGAGGTAGGCACAGGTTCCCCGTGACCCGAGACGTTCGGATAAGCGGTAGAAAATGAATGAATATTTAAAAGTACAAATAAACATTGGTAGAGTGTACTAGAAGCCTCCAAATATCAAAGTACTAGAGGTGAAAACCCAAGATGTTCTCTGGTTTGTGAAGTGATGTATTGTCTCCCCCTGTCGGCCAAGTTATTGTACAAAATTATTTTTAAGTCTGATGACATTGTTTATGCCGAAGTACAAAATCCTGATAAGATAAAGACAATCCTTAAAATCTAAACAAGTCTAAGCAAATAACTTAAAATAATTTAATAGCAATTCATACCGCACCTCTATTAAGTCCCCAATATTGTTGAGAAGATGAAACATTTCTGGTTAGAAGTCAGAGGTAACAGCAAGGCTTAATGTAACAATGTTTTCAGACACGAGCTTTAGGAGGGAGGATGTTAAGCATTTTTCACGACGAGCTGCATGTTGTGTCTTTAACTTTATGTGAGACGGTGACTGTTTATTTCTGCTTAAATGGTAATGATGACAAAAACACATTTACCAAGCACAATCAGTTCACAAATTACACTCCATGTCAGTGTAAAATTATACAATTAGTAGAATAAACACACTTACACTTATGAAGTTGAAGAGTTTATTGCTCATTGTGGTGATCTATAAGTAAATGTTTCCCTTAAAACAAGCTGAATAGAGCAAGCAAAAGTGATGGTGAAATTTTGAGAAGCTTAATTTTCCCCCTCTTGCCCTGAGAATATAGACTTGCAAGGCCACACAGATGAGGTTAATCATAGGGGTTAGTCTAGGCAGCGGGGTTAGTCTGTGCTACTAGCCAGGGTAATTTTCAGGTCCTTTGCTACCAGGCTGGCAGTGACATAGTGCATTGCAGCTCTATGCTCCTTGAAGGTCTTTACAGCCTCATCACTGTACTTGGGAAAACTGTATACCTCCCTAAGAGAGGAAGAATAAGAGAGAGTTATGGACACATTTCTAGCAAAAAATTAATAAATGTGATAATTGTTATATTGTGGATCAATTAGAGAAATACTGAAATAATCAATCCATAGTCGATACACTGGACATCAGGGTCAAGAACCAGCAATAAAGCATCAATACATGTTAATGTTATGGCTTAATACTCTCACTCACTCACTCACTCACTCATTTTCTACCACTTATCCGAACTACCTCGGGTCACGGGGAGCCTGTGCCTATCTCAGGCATCGTGGCTTAATACTAAATATTAATATGAGATTTATTCAGACATTTGACTGTCAAAATGGTATATTTGTTATATATGGCTGAAATGACAATAAAAGCTTTTTGACTTGACTTCTCAAATCTGATGCATCAGAAGTTTTGGGGGGGGGGGGGTTTCAGCTCATTCAGAGAAACCTATAATCCAAGCCTAATAATAAATAAAAAGAGTCTCCAATGTCAACACACTGAAACCTTCAGAGGTTCACCATTGGGAAACACTGAAGATGGAACACATCGCATTTTGATTTTAGTTTGGCTTATTAACTTATTAACAAAAAGAAAACGACTGTTTATAGCTTTTCTCATAAAAGTGACTTTGAGACATGATGTTATTGGTAAATAATTCATTTCACTTTGCTTCCACTTCACTGTTGTGCTGCATCACATCAGCTCTTTGTTGTCTTGCTATACCTGCATGCCGATCATGTTTTATTCATAACATGCATGGTGCTATTGCCGATGCTCTTACTGCTAAATGTCGAGGAATTGGTGACAGTGTGGATCAAATGCATTAAATATCATAAAGACAACAAAAAATAAGAATAAAGAAAGAACAATGTTCTGTTTGGAAGTTAAGCTGAAAGGCCAAATGTGGTTCATTCACATCCATATGCCACTGAGTACACTGTAACTACTGAATAAATACATTCACACAGCCCTTGTAAAAGTTAAGCACACCAACAAAAAGGAAGCCTAACAGAAATGACCTCCATCAGATACAATGTAAAAGACTTGATGCAAAACAGAATAGAAATGTATCCTGCTCAGAATGTTGGCTCACTTCACCCTGACCCCAACAATACTGCAGATTTCCTGAGAAACAAATGAGATAACCAAATTGCTGATTAAGCCAAAAGGGAGGATTGTTTTTAACCATGAGCCACATCAATCCACATCAATCCTTCCTTCAAAAGCTTTGATCAAGGCTTTGAGAGCTGAACACAGAACGTACACAACAGGAGTTATTATCTGTAACAGTTCACAACAGGACAACTGAAAAATCTTCTGCCCAGTGCAATGAGGTAAGTAGATGATTGGAACCGTTGACAGTAATAAACGAAGACATTAATTAAATTAGGCTTCTATAAATGCAGAAGATTGTCTTCTGCAGCTCTGCAAAGCTGTTACAGGAAACAAACAGCAATTGCACTGCATCCCGTCTTTGGTGAAATCTAAAACCCTAGATATCTAAAAGATGTCTAAAAAAAACACACAGGCAGCTATGTATTTTTTCCTGTGTTACTATTATTATTATTATTATTATTATTATTATTATTATTTAGTGAGACATCTTACACAACAATTAGGATCATGCAATTAGGTTTTGTGAAACATTTAAGTACAAACCTACTATAAAAACAAAATGGAATTGATGAAAGCTGGCTGCTTGGAAATCGGAACTAGATTTCTGACATAATTCTGGTATAAACCCCACCAACTGTTCTATATGTGGATGTGGTAGCTCAGTGGTTAAGGTGTTGGGCTACAGATCAGAAGGTTATGGGTTCGAACCCTAGGTCCACCAAGCTGCCACTGCTGGGCCCCTGAGCAAGGCCCTTAAACCTCATTTGCTCAGTTGTACGTCACTCTGGATAAGGGTGTCTGCTAAATGCTGTAAATGTAAATATAGACACACACAACCAAAAACAAGACCACAGCCTGTTCATCCTTGTCTGATTCTTTCCTGTCCATGAATGCAGACCAGAACCAAAGATCTGAGTCTGTACACTTTCCTTATTGAAGGTATCACTAAAACATTTTACACAGAACCATGAAATGACACTTTTGAAAACGATGGATCAGGAAAAGACAAAACATTAAGCAGTAATCTCTGGAATGGAAGTGGATGCTTTAGAACGGGCATCACCAAATGGCGGACTGCGGTCCGGATCCGGACCGAGTGACGGGTCTGCCCGGACCCATTAAAATTCTAATATTATCATATTAAGCATCTCCTTATTATAATCTAATATTATAAGATTATATAAGCTCTTTGATATTAATAAAAAGATAAATCTTTTGTTCATGCACAGTTAATCTAGTTACGACAGGAGCGTCATCAAAAGCCAAGCCAAAAACAGATTGTTTCTGTTCCATACTCCAGAGCAGAAGGTGGCAGTAATGCACCTAATTACGCTGGCAGGACAATTAATATTCAAACTTCTGGCAGGACAGTTACATGCCCATTTCTCTCACTAGGGACGGAAGTTGGAAAGGGAGTAAGGAGAGGTGGAAAGGAGAGAGGAAAAAGGGAGCTGCTCAAAGCTCTGCACTTTTATTTTATTCAGTAAATTCTGCCCTGTTCTATTTTACTTGAAATGTTCTTTTGCCTAAGGTTCCTGTGTTATTAATGTAGTTAATGTTTAAAAAAGGGGCAGCTCAAAAGTCTTTTGTTTAATTTTTTTCTTAAAGATTAAAAGCACTTTTATTTTATTCAAATGATTCTGAATGTTTTACATTACTTGAAATATAGGCCCTAAGTTCAGGCTGCTCAAAGCTGTGTTTGCACTTTTTATTTATTTTATTCAGAAGAAATTCAGTGTCTGTTGTCTGTTACTTGACATGTAGTAAAGACAACTACAGGATTGTTTTCTATTCAAGTGCCATACTGTACAAGTTCAGACTGTGAAAACACTTAAAATTGAACAATAAATTATATAGAAATGTGTGTGTGTTATTGATTTTATGAACATGAGGGTACACTATTTTAAGTGACAATATAAGATTCGGACCTTTGCTGGGAGGAAATTTTAGTAACTGGACCTCTTTGAATTTTAATTGAATACCCCTGCTCTAGAATGTAACATGTAACACACTCTTTAAGTTTATGAATGTAGAGATATACAGAATAAAAATGCCCCATGAATACACAAGTTTAAATTTAGTGGTGAGGTCGATAGAATTTTTCAATAAAATCTCCCTCAGTTTAAAAAAAAAAAAAAGAAGAAGAGGTTTGATCACTTAACTTCATTACACTTCATAGATTTGTATTTGATTAATGTTTTTGCCAGTAGGTTCCTATTATTCTGGAACAACTGGATAGTCAAAACACCAGGTAAAACATCTATGTCTGGCAGTTACCTGAAGAGCGGCCGTGTGAACTTCATCCTGCCTTGCTCTGTGGCCATCTTCAGAGCCAGAGGAACGGCCTCTTCCCACTGCGCTTTGACACACAAACGCAGCCATCTACACACACACACACAAACACACACACACACACACACACACACACACACACACACACACACACACACACTTCAACCAATAAGAATAGCTCCCACCTATAAATGTGGTGATCTATGATTAATTACTGCAGCAATGATTAATCATAGTTAACTCACTTTAAATGTGTGTACTGATGTTTACATAAAACCATGTAATTATATTTAATACAGTAAAATGTTTTGTGAAAATTTGTATGATCCTAACTGAGCTTCTAACTGAGTAAGTAGCAAAGATGAAAACATTAATTAATAAAAATATGCCAAATATCAATGTCCATTATTAATAGACTGGATCTGAAGAAAATATTAAAACACACTGTTTGAGAATAAGAGCTTGAGGCCTTGCAATAGATAAATCACTGCTATGCTTAAAACTGCTCATCCAAATATTTGAGCTCAGCAGTCAACATACAGCCTGTTTAGGAAGTAGTCCAAGGACCAAATCCAACATAGATACAATCTGATGTGCTCACCTGAAACGGATCTCAGCATTGCGGACACTATTGAAGTTATACACCTCCTGCATTCTCTTCACATGAGAGACAGGAAGAGGTTCCTGAAGAAAACAGAGTGTGTATAAAAAGAGATCATAGACATCCACACTGGAGTGCAGGATAATGTAAATAAAGGTAATAATAGTGTTAGTGCAGGTCTTAGTACCTCCTGAACCAGCACAGCCAGGAACTCAATCAGCTGATGAGAAGAGAACTGCTTTAGATCAGCCTCACTAAAACCTGACAGGTCCGCATCTGTAGCCTGCCAACACACACGCGTGTACACACATACACACACAAACACACACAGGCACACACATGCACACGCACACACAATGAACGTCTTTTTTCCAATATAAAGAGAAGTATTAATTTCCCTGATTTTTTATTATTTGCTTTATAGCCTTTATGTGTATGTCAAATCCTTTGCACATTGCTGTTTTATTTTTTGTTTTTTTTTATTGTTTTATAGTAAAAGATGTAGTTTACCTTCACCCATCTCTGAGCCAGTGCAGTACAGGCATCTGCCAGGGTGGTGTCATACCTGACCAAGGACAATGTTTAGTCAAACATATAGATACACTGATGTACATGTGCACAGAAACAGTGATGCTTACACTGGCTTGACAGGGGCCATTCCTGGAGTGTGCATCCATGCATTCCAATCCACTTTATTTAAGATGTCCACCTGATATGGAGCAACACAGAAACAAGTGATTATATTACAGCAACACAAGTAGTAGTCTTAGTAACATTGCAGCAGACCCCACAGTTCCTGGTTTATACAGAAATACCTACTCCTGAAACTAAGTTACACCCTGAGAACGGTCTTGGTTCCTGTAAGAAACACACTCTCAGTCCTTTACAGACTCACCTTGTCTTTGAAGTAGGTGAACAGGTAGTTTTTCCAGTCATCTGTGGTCACGCTATTGTAGGCAAACATCTGGATGTAGGACTTTACAAAGCCCATAAACACCTCTGTACAGGGAATAGAACACAAAAAGATGTTCTTAAGCATAAGGTTTATAATGTCAATTAGGGCATTACATCATGTACTGAAACAAATAATCACATAATATCACAACACTACTGCACTTTATGGCCAAAAGTTTATGGACATCTGATAATTGCACTCATATGTTTCTTCCCCAAACTGTTCCACAATACTGTAAGCATAGGATTTCCATTCTCTGAGGGGCCTCTACATGTTCCAGGCTGGTAATGCCCCTATCAAAACTGCTGTGCATGAAGACATTGGGGTGGAAAAACTTAAGTGGCCTCCACAGAGCCCTGACATCAACCCCACTGAACACTTTGGGGATGAAATAGAACACTGACTTTGTCTGAATGAGCAAATTCCAACAGCCATGCTCCAAAATCTGTTAAAAACCCTTCCCAGAAATCTAGATGCTGTTATAACAGCAAAGATGGAATCAACTCCATATTAATGTCCATGGATTTGGAATGAGATACTCATCAAGCATACAGTTTATGGGTGTGATGGGCAGATTTCCAAGTACTTTTGGCCAATATAATATATATGGTGCAGCAGAGGAAATGCATGTTTTTCAAACAATCAATACACTACAAGATCACAGGGTGGGTAAGGTGTGTGTGTGTTTGTGTATGTGTGGTGTGTGTGTGTGTGTGTGTGTAATAATAATAATAATAATAATACATTTTATTTAAAGGCGCCTTTCTAACACTCAAGGTCACCGTACAAAAGAAGAAGAAAAACAACAAAAAATATAGTTATACAATACTTACATAGAAAAAAAAAAAAAAAAAAAAAAAAAAAAAATGGACCAACATTACAAATCATGATCTAGAATATGCTAAACTAAACAGATGAGTTTTAAGCTGAGATTTAAATGATGAAAGAGAATCAATATTACGGAGCTCAGATGGAAGTGAGTTCCAGAGCTGAGGTGCAGAGTAACTGAAAGCTCTGTTCCCCATCGTTACAAGACGGACAGAGGGAACAATGAAATGAGTGGAAGAAGAAGACCTAAGAGTGCGAGTTGGTTTTGGAGTATGAAGAAGATCAAGAAGATATGAAGGTGCAAGATTGTGGATAGCTTTAAATGTTAGAAGAAGAATTTTATACTTGATACGAAAATTAATGGGAAGCCAGTGTAGCTGTTCCAGAACAGGTGTAATATGATGGATAGAGGGAGTACGAGTGATAATACGGGCAGAAGAGTTTTGAACGAGTTGCAGCTTATGAAGGGTTTTGTGAGGAAGCCCAATGAGAAGAGAATTACAGTAGTCAAGCCGGGAGGTTACTAGACTGTGAATAAGAGTGGTGGTAGATTGAGTGGTGAGAAAGGAACGAAGCCTATTGATATTTCGAAGGTGAAAGTATGCAGCCCGAGTAACATTATTTACATGTGAGGTAAAAGAAAGGGTACTATCAAAGATGACACCAAGACTCTTAACCTGAGATGAGGGAGCTATGAGAGATTCATCAATGGAAATAAGAAAATTCGAAAATTTGTTAAGCACAGTTTTTGTGCCTATAAGCAGAAATTCTGTTTTATTGCTATTTAGTTTAAGAAAATTTGCTGAAAACCATGATTTTATGTCAATGAGACAATCAGAAAGAGCAGATGGAGGGAGTTTAGAATGTGGTTTTGTGGAAAGGTAGAGCTGGGTGTCATCCGCATAGCAATGAAACTTAACCTGATGTTTATGAAAAATATGACCAAGGGGTAAAAGGTAAGTAATAAATAACAAAGGGCCAAGAACAGAGCCCTGGGGAACACCAGAGGTAACGGAAACTACAGAAGAGGTGAATGATTTTAGTTGAACAAACTGTGTGCGATCAGAGAGATATGAATGAAACCATTTCAGAGGCGTGTTGGTGATGCCAATAGTGGAAAGCCTGTCTAAAAGAATATCGTGGGAAATTGTATCAAAAGCTGCACTCAGATCAAGGAGAAGGAGGATGGATAGTAAACCAGAATCAGCTGCTATAAGCAAATCATTTGTGACTTTTAATAGAGCTGTTTCAGTGCTATGAAATGGGCGAAAACCAGATTGGAATTGTTCATATAGATTATTGCCAGACAAGTGGATATGAAGTTGAGCAGCAACAACTTTTTCCAAAATTTTAGAAATGAAAGGAAGATTAGAAATAGGACGAAAATGATTAAGGTTGTTGGTGTCCAAACCTGGTTTCTTTAGAATTGGAGTTACAGCAGCTGTTTTGAAAAGAGAAGGAACAGCCCCAGTGGTAAGGGAAGAATAAATAATGTCCATAATAAACTGGGACAGAGAGGAAGCAGTAGCCTTAACAAGGACAGTTGGTAAAGGATCAAGAACACAGGTTGAAGATTTAGATTGGTGAATAAGTTTTAAGATATCATCAATTGTGGGCAGAATAAACTCAGAGAACAATTGTGTAGGAACAGGTAGAACTGAGACACATGGAGTAGAAACAGGAGTGGCCATAAGTTGACGATGAATGCCTTCAATTTTTGAGGTAAAGAATGATGCTAAAGTATTGCAGAAATCAGATGAGTACAAATGAGAGGGAAGTGAGTCGGTGGGTGTTGTAAAATTTTTCAATAAGGAAAAAAGAAGCTTTGAATTCCCTTCATTAGAACCGATTAAGCCAGAATAGTATGTAGATTTAGTTTTAGCAATAGTGTCTTTATAGTGAGACATATGTTCTGAGTACATTTCCTTGTGGACAGTAAGGCCAGTTCTTCTGAAAAGTCTCTCAAGCTGTCGTCCTTTTGCTTTTAATTGCCTGGGAAAAGGAGTGAACCAGGGTGCAGTAACAGTAAATGAAACAGTCCTAGTCTTAACTGGAGCAAACGTATTCAACAAATTATGGAGACTATTATTGTACTGAGAGACCAAATTATCTGTACTGGAACAGCTGTCAGCCCTAGGAAGACTTGCAATGCTTAAAGACAAGTTGTCCAAATTAATGTCCTTGATTTTCCGGAATGATATAATACGTGAAGATTTTGGTTTGAAGAGAGGAAGATCAACATTAAAGGACAGTAACAGATGATCAGTACATGGAAAAAAGTCTGCATTGAGGTTGCCTGGAGAGACACCTGAACAACAGATTAAATCCAAATTATGTCCTTTAATATGCGTGGGAAAATTCACATGTTGCTGCAGTCCGAAGCTATCCAGACAAGATGTAAATTCTTTAGCAAGGTTGTTGTGAACATCATCCATGTGAATATTGAAATCCCCCACAAGAATTATATTTGGTGAAAGAGTAGTTATTTCATTCAAAAAAGCAGCAAAGTCAGGGATAAAATCCTTGTTAAATTTTGGTGGTCGATATACAGTGCTGATAATAGTTGGAGTAGATCCAGAGAGCCGACAAACTGCAGCCTCAAATGAGTGTGTGTGTGTGTGTGTGTGTGTGTGTGTGTGTTTGTGTATGTGTGGTGTGTGTACCTGGGCCTCCTAACAGCTCTTCCAAGTGGTAGAGAAGAGCGAAACCTTTCTCATATGGTACAGAAGAGAAGCATTCATCAGGATCGACACCGTCCAGGCTTGGCACCAGGTTAGTTTTGACATTATTTGCCCCAAAATGGTTAACCTACAAAACGAAACCCAACCATGCACAAGATTAGAGTTCACACATCACAAGGCTTTTGTTAGAGGAGTTACAGCATCTATGTGCATAGTTCTCATTGATGTGCTTTATGTATTATGGATGACAAAGACAGCTATGTTGGGTTGTGTGTGTCTTACAGACTCCTGTAGCTCTTTCCAACCTCCCATCGCTTTAAACTGTCTGAACTGCTCTCCCTCCATCACCCTGCCAATCATTCTCTCAAGATATACAGTGTGTCCTTCATTCAACCTATAAAAAAAATAAAACAGTTGATATTATATAATAATGAATTATTAGGTACTTATTTTTATATTTTACTTATAAACAGATAATGTGCAATGTATGTATTAGAAAATATGCAAATATAGTGAGGAGGAAAGATTAACGATTAAATTAATTACATTTATTACAGAATTGAGCTCGGCTTGCATTGTCTTATGTGGTATCAACTCAAACAAAGAGTTGCATTAAGTCCAGCTCCACTGACTGACGGTTTGTTGTAACTACAAAATTTCCCCATGTCATGCATGTTTGAGGCATCTTGAATAACCTCAAAAATATGAAATACCTTTAAAGACCTACAGATGACCAGTACTTTTGCTTGTGTGTAAGCAGGAGCATGTTATCTGGGGCAAATGACCACCAATCATTAGATCATATTAGATGTGTATTCAATATCTTGACATTTGTAGCTCACAGATGATATTGGAAAGAAAATGCTGCACATGATGCATGAACCATACAGAGGTCATTTTTAATGAACTGAGAATAACAAATTTGAACCCTTTGCACCCTTTATGTAAACATCACTACATACGTGTGAAGGAAGTATTTGAAGCTCAACACTGACCAGCTGAATAAAATTTTAGTTTACATTTACAAACCAAAAATGACCCTCACACAAGCTTGGAGTTATGCTCAAGTTTTCTAGTATACCTACAAACAAGATAAATGTACAACATGTGCATGATGACTGACCAAAAATTCTCCCAGGTTTTATTAGTCACCAGGTTTCCAGTCCAGCTGTGAGAAATCTCATGAGCAATGACCTATAGTCAGACAGATGAGTTATCAACAATACAGATACAGAGTACACCAGAAAATATTCTCTAAATATGTAGTGGTATTTAATAACTGCTCTGCACAAATTCACCACATAAAAACACAGACTTACAGTAGCGAGGGATCGGTCTCCAGCCTTTAAAAACACAAGAGCAGACTGTTAGATGGCTTGCAGTGTAAAATACACAAACACACGGTACAGCGGAAGTAACTAAGTTTATGAAGAAGGTGAGAAATCACCATTTCTACAAATGTTCTGTGATTCATTAGCTTAATTACATGCTCTATAAACTTGTTTAAATACATGCAAGCAAAGCTTAATAAAAGGATAAATGTGTGTGCTAGAAACTGTAGAAAACGGGAAGCTGGCTTGCAGACTACAAACATGCTTAGGTCTGCAAAAACAGCTGCATGATAGAAATGCTGTCTGCCAAATGCTGGAAATGTAAATGGTGTTAGTGTGTGTTCTAACCAGTAAAGTAGGTGTCGCAAAGGTGAGGCAGGGGTTCTCCATGCCACCGTAGGGGAAAGACGGAGGAAGCACCAGCAGATCATATTGTCCCCATACATAGGGTCCTGCAAGACTCTCTGCAGTCTTAAGCATCGCCTCGGTCTAACACACACACACACAAACAGAGGAACTTGTTAATTGTTCGACCACACATTAGAGTCACATCACACATCTAACACATTAGGGTTAGATGTGTGAAACAATGTCGTGCCACACTTACTTCAGAGAACTCAAATGCAGCCTTGTCCACATATTCCTTCTCTGACCAAACTCTGGACCTGGGTCCAATCTCCCTGTATAGCACACAAAATACATTTACAGAACCGTCCAAGTCAAATCTATTACTCTTAAAACTAGAATCATTCCAGCTGCCTTGCGCATATAGCTGGTTGTATAGCTGGTATAATCTATGACACCAATTTAACTAATTCTAGTTAAATTCTAATCAAACTGATTAACTTATTAATGAAGTATTTTAAAGATAACTTGAACTCTCGAACCTGAGAGACTGGACATGTGTATGTGCTTTTACATCCAATACTTCCATTTTAAATTCAGCATAAGGAAGAAATGTCAAACCAGTGCAGGTAAAGAATGCTTGTGGTCCAACTTTAAGAGTACGTCCATTCATATTTAAGATATTATTAAGACATAAGGACAAGCTGCTCATACACAGATGAAGTCTAATCCAGCAGTAAGGGGGATTTTATGCATTTTATAGAGTATTCTTTTTTGTTTCAGAATCTGTAGTTTATACAAAACAAAACAAAAAACAGGAACTACCTGCTCTCTAGAGCTCCAACCACAATCGCAATAAGGTAGGAAGGCATGGGAACCTGAGAAAGAAACATGCACACACACGCCCGTGTGCAAGAACACACACAGACACACAGACAATAAAGTACATGCTACCATGCATCAACATTTTCACCACAGGTTTTTTCAGAAGCATTAAACATGGCCTGCAATAAAGTGACTTTTTATCAGCTAAAGTAAGATCTAAAAGTGTCTAATATGTCTCACAGCCACATTCACAAGTAATACAAGAGATGAAACAAGCCTTTTAAACAATTAGATCAGAAAATCCTTTATAAATATATTAAATAGAACCTTTCAGATGTAAACTTTCATTTCAACAGTTAAACAATAACACTAACATTTACCAACCACTTCTAATGCTGCAGTATTTGAAAAATTCCCACTTTGCTCATGAGCATAAAGTGCATTTATCATTTTTCAGTATTGATGTAATTAATTATATTATATATGTCATTAATATTTTTCGGTGCCTGGTTTTCATGAATATATAATTTCATTTAAAAAAAAATCAAAGGGAGAGAGTGTGTGTGTGTTTCGAATTAATAAACAAAATCAAAAGAAAGATCTTTGAGAGAGAGAGAGAGAGAGAGAGAGAGAGAGAGAGAGAGAGAGAGAGAGAGAGAGAGAGAGAGAGAGAGAGAGATGTTGGCTAACCGGTTGACGAAAGCGGTAAATGATTCGGCTGTTATCACTCGGATCTGGTTCCTGTCCATCACGCATTGCACTCATAAGTGCTATCAGCTCTTTGGGTACTGACACCTAAAACACACAAGCACACACACATATATAACAAACTGATTAAACTGACAAGTCCCTCTTTGTCTATGTGAATGTTAATTCTGGGATGTGAAGTGGATGATCTGTGATGTACTGAGGCTCCTTTGGCCTTGACTTCATGGACACATGACATCATGGACTCCAAAAAGTGCAAAGAATGAAACTCTGGTTGCCTCTGATACAAATTTATAAGAATGTCATGGTTGGATCTTCCAGGAAAGGACAATAAAAGGACAAACAAAAGAACAAGTTTTTGACTAAAACCTGACTGAAGAGCTGTATTGCAGAGATTCATAAACCATTATACATGAAGACTCTGGGGTTATGTTGACACAGCCAGGTTTCACTAAAGTACTAAATTCTAATTCCTAATTCCTAAAAATATATATGATTGAAGTATATTAGGAGCTGTTGTATTTTGGCTGTATGTGAGTTCAGTGTGTACCTGGGAATAGTAGGTGTGTTTCACTGATGGAGTGTCCTGACAGGGCAGCATAGACCTGCAGTGAATAGCCTGTTAGATTAAAAAAGAGCAATGAGTGTGAGGGCAAAATAGTAGATTTTAGATGTATGCAAAGAGAAACTGTACAGAATGTCAAATTACAGGAGCAGTTTGACGTAATTTTATATATTTTATATTTTTTTATTTTATATGATAAAATATTCTGAAAAGATTCTAATTTTGTAAATACAATTAAATTAATACAGATATAAGAGTAGATGTAAAAATGCAAACTGCACCTTTGAAGATTTTAAATGAAGCTTTTTTTAAAGAATTATAGTCTTTTATAGTCTTGTTTTTATAAATACAGCACATAGAGGCTAATGTGAATGCAGTGCTGACTACCAGGAGACAGATTAGTGATCACAGTCAGAGAGCAGATGAAGCTGAGACACAGCAGATAAAACAGAGAAAGCAGTGACAAGGTTTTTCTGAGAAAGAGATACACTTGGGTTCACACAACCACATCACACTTGCACAAGAAGTAACAGATAAGTCTCACATCTGTTTGGTCAAACGGTGGTGTTCATTTCTACATAAACTCGCTTGGAATAATGAGTTAGTAATATACACATTTACTCGAGTGGTGGACAGTACTAGACATTTAAAAAACTGTGTGCAGTTGATGATAATAAAAGGTTTTCTGTTAACGGCTCTTGACCGAGGCACTTAACCCTATCTGCTCCAGGGGTGCTATATAATGGCTGACCCCATGCGGTGACCAAAACTTCCTAAACCAAGACATGCAACGAAAAGCAATCCACTGCACTGTAATATACGTGACAAACTAAAGGCTTATGCATATTATTTTGCTCATATTATTTTTCTTGCTTTATTAATGTATTTCTGTCTAATGAACTTCAAGAGGCAGGTGAGATCAATCTTGACATCCTTCCTGACATCCTTAACTTACAGGATGAGAGGGCATACCTGGCACTGGCTGAAAAGGTAGGGATGCTTTTTTCCAGCAGTTTGTGCAGGATTGAGCCACTGCAGAGCTGAGGACTTTGGAGAAGTCTCAAACTCGATCTCCACAATCACATGTTGCCCACTGAACACACAACACACATCTGTTACATGCCACACTGTTCACATCATAACTTCAAACACAATAAGCACATTTTAGGTTTTTAGGCTCTTCTATAAAATAAATCCCACAATCACAGTCCCACACGAAAGCTCATTATGAGCATACGAATGTACAGAGATGAAGAGTGTGTTGTTACCGTGAGAGCTCAAAGGGCAGGCTGATCTCCAGGGGGCTGCCTTTATAGCCCTGTTTCTCTCCCAAGGTAAACTTGGCAGCTTGGCAATTGGCTGATACCTTGAATATCTTTAGGTCATTGGTGTCGAGAGTCTAGAAGACAAAATGAGATTAAAGAAAGGTTATTACCAGTGATTAATTAGTGACTTTAATAACACTGTAATAAAACATAAATAAAATAATACTTGTTTTATTGCACATCATCAAATCTCACATAATTTAGGAAAAGTACAGGTTTGTAAACAAAATCAGTATCAGATAGTTAGATATAGATATGTGTGTGTGTGTGTGTGTGTGTGTGTGTGTGTGTGTGTGTGTGTGAGTTTAAAGATAAGTATTGAGTGACAGTGACAAGTTCAGATACGAATATCGTATATCATATCATAATAGAAAAAAAAGTGGAGCTAGTACATTAGTTACTGATTAATTAAACCTTGAGGTGATAATTTAACGTCTGGCCTGTTTTTTTTTTCATATGGGTGCGTGTTTTTGTGAGACTTGTGAGGTTTCAGATCTTTTGTCAAAGACAACAGATCAATTCATTTTATTCTAATAACCAAGATTATTACATTTTATTCTAATAACCAAGATGTTTTTTTTAAGTTATGCTTATTTCGCTAAACAATGTTAGAATTATAACAATCTTATTCCATCCTGCAATCTGTCATTAATCCTATACATGTTTTTAATAAATAAATACCATGATATTATTAAAACCAGTCAGCTTTCTGTGGTAGTTATTTATGGGTGAAAACTATTTATAGGTGAAATTATTTCTGTCATTCATATTCACCCTCGATTAAAGTGGAATAAATGTTTTGTGTTATTGTCTTCAGACTATCACTCCACACCCGAGCCAAAGTTCATCACAAACCTTTCCAAATCATATTCAGAGATTTTTTTTCCCAACCGTAGTCCGCCTCCTGTAAACGGATTGGCTATTTGTTCTAAATCTGCGCGTGTGTCCTTTTATATGTAAATGATAGCCAATCATAACGCAGAAGACTTATGAGATCTAGCCAATATACGCTCAGAAGGCGGGATGTGTCGGAAAACGAGTATGGAATAAACAGACTCGTTATGTGCAGATTTATTGTGTGATAGCAAAGTAATGATAACTGATTAAAGTTTAGAAATCAGAAACAACCCCGGGGATGTAATATTAAATCTTTAACTACTTGCACAAGCAGTGAAAAGAAATCAAAACTGCACAAAACATAAATAGTAGAAACTCGTGTATTAGCAGTAAAAGTAACTGTAGCTATAACACGTGATTTACATGAGACATTTTACACACAGCTGCCTGGTCTAATAAGACAGCTTTACAGCTACCTGGAGGGAAAACATCTATTATATAATATAGAGATTTTACCAGGGCAGAGAATCGATCCTGCAGAACCTCCACTGTGAGAGAGACATTCCCTTTTAATACATGACTGTCGAAGTCCACGTGATAGAACAGATTTACATGGCGAGTAACACACATGGAAAAAGAAGAGAAAGAGCAGGGGTCTGATACAGGAGCCATGATCATACACTGCTTGCTTGCTTGCTTGCTCGCTCACTCACCCACGCACTAACACAGACACACACTCAGCTCAGATGCTGCATTTAACCCTCTCACGTTAGTCTATGTGACGGAAGTTGCACTGATGCATCATGGGAAATGTAGTTTTATAAGCTTCCTTCCATCGTGACCTCGTTAAAAACGATTATCCTGCTATTAAAAATGCATAAGAATTAGATGCATAAGTAAAAGTAAAGCTGTAGCTGTTTAATGCATATTGTCTACACATACGTTTGAATAAAATACACGTATTAAATAAAATATAAGAACACATATCTAGCAGGGCTACGCCCCTCCTCTCTGAAATAAATAAATAAATAAAGAAAGAAAGAAAGAAAGAAAGAAAGAAAGAAAGAAAGAAAGAGGGGGGCACTGTGGTTTAGTGGCTAGCACGTTCGCCTCACACCTCCAGGATCGGGGTTCGATTCCCGCCTCCGCCTTGGGTGTGTGAAGTTTGCATGTTCTCCCCGCCCCTCGGGGGTTTCCTCCGGGTACTCCGGTTTCCTCCCCAGGTCCAAAGACATGCATGGTAGGTTGATTGGCATCTCTGGAAAATTGTCCAGAGTGAATGAGAGTAAATAAATAAATAAATAAATAAAAATAATAGCTGCAAGCAGCGATTCCGGGGTCAGGCCGATCAGATGCGCTCAGAATATGTCGCTGATGAACCATACCAAGTTTCGTAGCGAAATGGCATTGCATTCGTAAAAATACTGGACTTAACGTGAAAATCTCGTGGCCACTGGGTGGCGCTGTCACGAAACGTTGCGAAATGTCCGTGTGTGTGTGTGTGTGTGTGTGTCACTGTGGTGCTGATTCTGGTTCTGATATTAGCACCCAATACATACTGTGTGCCAACCCACCCCTCAAGTACTAGAATTTGTTTTGGACTGGTGGTGCTAGAGGGTTTGAGCTAGACACACTAAAGTTGCTATAGTAACTTATAAGACAGGCCTCTACATGTGTGCCAAATTACATAATTTTCCTACGTAGGGTTCTATGGGCTGCCATTGACTTCAATGGCAGAAGAGGAATAATAATAATAATAATAATAAGATAAGAAGAAGAAGAAGAAGAAGAAGAAGAAGAAGAAGAAGAAAACTAACGATAACAATAGGTGTCTAACGCCCCTTCGGGGCTTGACCCCTAATAATAATAATAAAGTCCAGAGACATTGTGATTAAATTATAAGTATAGTTATAGACTATTATAACCATTTAAATCATCTGTGTGTGTTGTTGTTTTTTTAATTAACGAAATTAACAACAAAAATAAAGGTTACAAAATAAATATTTTATTTGATGTACTGTGAAATAAAGTATAGTGTATAGTGTAATGTATATTGTATAGTATAGTGTTATTTATTTCTGTACTTTTGAGAGTCACAAACAGCTGGAACCAAATTCCTTGTGTGTGTCAACACACTTGGCCAATAAACCTGATTCCGATTCTGATAAATGAAGTACATTTTTAATGTAACGTAAACAGAAGACGTGCATGATTGTCGCCCTCTTGTGGTCAAAGTTAGGAATAAAGGCATCTGGACTGCGTGGACACGCTGCCTATTATTGTAATTAGTAGTGTTCGTGTTCGTGTATTAGTATCTGTATTAGTAATACTATACACTATTAGTGTTAGTGTTAGTAGTGTATAAATGCTAAATGCTTCAGGGAACTGAACTATAATAATATTAATATTAATATTAATAATAATAATAATAATAATAATAATAATAATAATAATAATAATAATAATAATAATAATAATAATAATAAACTTTATTTGTTTTTATAAAGCTGTTATTGTTGCATTTCCATGTGTCCCTAGCTGACACTGAGCAAAAACATCAGAAGGCACTGGAGTAGATCACTCATCTACAGGGAGAGAAATCTGCCCTGACGCACTGAGCACATTAGTGCAGATGGGGGAACTGTGCACTCAGACTCACAGGGAGAGTGATGAGCTAATGTGAAACCCAAGTGATAGCCTTGCATTTAGCAATTCCTTAAGAAATAATGTTCATTTTGCATGATAACTTGCACCACATCTACTTAAACAAACTGAAAATTGTACTTTATAACTGCCAATTTTTATTGAATGGAAATGAACTATTGTAGATGTAAAAAATAAGCAAGCTCTTAAGCCCATGTCTGTGTTTTAGGAGTGTAAACAACAGCATCAGGTTCCTTTTCTCCTGAATGTTAAAAGATGAAGTATATGTTTTGTTGTTGTTCATCATCATCTTTTGATCATGTTATGATAGATGCAGTGCCATGTCCTTGCAGAATGGTACATGTAGTATTTTCTCTGTGTTGTCTTGCCTACACACTACATGTTTTTCATGCTGCACCATGTAATGTATTGCCTTTGTCATATCTTGTAAATGTGACACCGTTTCATGTACTGAGCAGATAAGTACCAAAGCATTTAATATTCTCTTTATTCTTGTTAGAAAAAACAGATGTGCTGGTAGAGTCCTGGTTAAAACCCACTGCTATTCCAAAAGTTCAATTCAATTCAATTCCAATTCTAATTCTAGTTTCAAAGGGCCATATCTGGTCTAAAAGTTAATGAGAAATATTCCAAATCAATGTAAAACTGCTCAACTATATTTCATATATTTTACCTTACACCCAAATCCTTGTTACATCATCTAAATCCCTGGTTATTTTTCTGAAAAGACAGAACCATCTAACCCTTCTCCTCTTTTAATAAAGCAAGAAGTTATAGATGCTGGAATGTGTTAGTGTCCCATTTTTGTGCTTGCAAAAACCCCATAAAATTTAGCAAAGGAGTTCTCAGTAGTAATTCAGCAAATAGAACCAACAAAAGAAAAAAGCTTAAGGTTAAGTCAGTTTTTAAAGTGAGTCATGTAAACACTAATATAACTACACTAATATAAGAACACCAGGGCATTACAGGTATGCACATTATTATTATTATTATTATTATTATTATTATTATTATTATTATTATTATTATTATTATTATTATTATTATTGTTGTTGTTGTTGTTTTTGTTGAGATTTTTTTATCCTTGAGGGAGCAACTGAAACAGTAAAAAAAAAAAGAAAAAAGAATCCATCTTGCAAAATAAAGAAAGAGATTTATACTTACTAGTTAAAAAAAACAGTGTCTTGTCAGTTTTTCTGATGTGAGTGATTAAGAGCTGGATTATTTTTGTCCACATTGGAGTTAAGCTGCTGTATAGGATAAAGAGAGCAGCGTTGGAGAAGTTGTTGCAGAGCAGGTTTAACTCGGAGGACTAATACTGTACTTACTGTGCTGGTTAAAAAAACAAGCTTCTGTTATTATCCATGCTAAAGCAAAACTGTTAAATAATAAGCAAACCGAGCAACACACACACACACACACACACACACACACACACACACACACACACACACACACACACACACACACACACAAATGACTAGAAAATATCTAAATAATACAGGACAAGAGACTGACTGTTAATGTGTGCGTTCTTGTTTCTTTCCAAATACTCCGCTAGAGGTCGCACTTTGAGTGGAAATAAACGTGAGCTCATAATTGTTCCGGTTTTTAATTGCTTGCATGTGTCCTCCACATTTCACCACAAACACGTCCTCATAGGCGGAGAAACTCATTACCATTCACAGCGCTTTCTTACAGGCCCTCTGAAGGGACTTTAGCAGACATGGACTACATGAGACACAAAGAGACAGTTATACATAAGGAGAGAAGCAGAAATCTGCTGCCATGTGCGTGTGTTTAGTGGAATAGAGTTTCGCGTCACTTAGAGGAGAATATCAACCCACTAGATGGTCCCACTACCCTGTGGGTCGTTTATTTCTAAACCTGAAAAACAGCCAACTGTACGACAAACACACACACACACACACACACACACACACACACACACACACACACACACACACAGAGAGAGAGAGAGAGAGAGAGAGAGAGAGAGAGAGAGAGAGAGAGAGAGAGAGATTGTGGTAAAGATTAATCTTTCTAATCATCCACATTGAACAGTGAATAATAAATAGACAACATTTTATAGGATACAGTAATGTGCATTTGGTTAGTCCACAACATGTATTTAATTATTGAAACTGAATTCAGTCTCTTAGAGGAACCACTGTCTGTAATGATCAACATATTTATCACATTTATCCATTTTAATTTGTAACATGAAACGTTTTCAAATATAAAAGGAATATGATCTAATTGATCACACGCACGCGCACGCATACACAGAACATACACACGCATACACAGAACACATATACAGAACACACACACGAAGGAAGGAACAAGCGCTCCTCCCAGTGGTCCTGGCAGGAAGGTGATGACGTCAGTCGGAGCAGCCGCTATGGGCACAGATTCGGGTTACAATATTACTGTGTGTGTGTGCGCGCGTGCGTGTGTGTTGGCCCTCGGTGGGCCGGGCGCGAGGAGAGAGGAGGAAAAGCGTGTTTACACAGACGGCCGAGCGCCTGGGGAACAGAGCAGGAGAGGAAGTGAGCCGGCTCTCTGTCTGCCTGCCCCAACTTCCTGCTCAGAGAGAGAGAGAGAGAGAGAGAGAGAGAGAGAGAGAGAGAAACACTCAGGATCCCATTACAGTCGGACTGTGCTGCCGAGGCGGCCGACAGCATGGAAAAACAGGGCATTTTACGGAATTCTTTTTAGCACATTAAAAGGACGGGGGGAAGCTCAGCCATCTCGCTCGGGTATGTCACATCCAGCCTCTGTAACACATCTTTACCCTGATAAATGTTATTAAATAACAGATATTATTATTAATTATAGCTTTGTGTCATACAAAAGTGTAAGAAGTTCTGAACAACAGAGAATGTTGGATACTTCTGCTTAACTGGAGGAAATGTGATGCACTGTGCTGTGTGTTGCCTGAATATGGATTTTGTAGCAGTGTGTGTAAGTTGGATAACTGACGTGTGTGTGCGTGTGTGTGTGCGCGCGCGCGTGCGTGCGTGTGTGTACTCTGACAGTGAGCGCTTAGTGTCAGACATTTACCGATTTTACGTGTGAAAATCGTGAGCGCACGATACACATTGAATCATTTGCTCATTTCCCCCAAAATCTTTAAGCCTTTAAAGGAAAGCAGAAGCCAAAAATATACGCCTGGCTCTTTAAAAGCACCAGCGGAGTTTCTGGTTTGTCTGGAAACAGCAGCAGCAGACTAATTGCCATGCGCTTCCGGATAGAAACTGGCAGCAGCACAGCGTCTTGAAAATGAGTCACCGGGACCAACAAAGAAACTTCAGTGCGCAATAGGGCCGAACTGCCTTTTCCCTGCTTCATCTGACTGTCTGGGTCATTCCTCGTGCACAATTTGTCTCTGCTCAGTTTAATTTCACTCTGACAAAGTGGCCAGACATGGAACATGTGATTGGATGGTTTTTAGGTTATATCAGTGATGACCAACTGCGGTCTGATTTTCTTGATCACACCTGATTCAAGGTGTAGTAGGTGTGCTGGACTGCATGGGCCCACAGGATCTCTGAGATGAGTGTTTTTAAAGAGTAGAGGGTAACGAAATGTTCTAAATGGCTCTGTCTTGGAGCAGCCTGCTGAATTTTTCCACTGCGCGCAGGAAGAGGCGCGCGTTTAGTCATGGCTCTGTCATGTCTGCACACAGCAACTAATCTCATTACGGGTTTCCGTTCGCGCTCTGGCTGAAGGACAGGGATAGTGTTTGGCTCCTATAAACTGTTGTGTGTGCACAACCATCAAAGCCAAGCACTGTGGCTCCTACAGTTGTACATCACCTACATGCAAATGTAAAAACAATATAAACCTTATTCCAGTCTTTGGGGATTTGGTCAACTTGAGCATTCACTCTCCACATCCTGGAGAGCACCACCTAGTGTGTACATTCATCTCAGGTTTAACCTGCAGAAATGTTGTCAATGTGCACACAATATTGACTACTGATGTGGTATGCTGCTAGTTTCCTCTTTTTTAACTAGTTTTCCACATTTACTGCTTGGAATCTGCTGAACTTAGGAAAGGGAGTGGGGTGAAGCATTTGAACTTGGGAGTTTCTTACTTCTAGACGAAAGTTCTTCTCATCATGTCCCTGCATGATTTTTACCTAACCAAATACATTTTCATTATTGTTTAATTTTTGTTGAGAAGAATTAATATCAATACATTAAATGAAAGATTCAGTGGTACGGATTTGAATTCTCTTCTCTTGTGCATCATTATGTCAAGCACAATAGGTTTAGCTGAAGCTCAGAAGGGAAGAGGAAATCTTACATTTGTGCCATATGTCTGTGCAGTCCCACTGTCCCCATGTTTCCGGATGACTCCCTGCAGCAGGAATTCCTACCTTTCAGTTTGGGAGCGGCATTCCCAGGAAGACGCCTATCAAAGGAGAATTGGAGGAAGTCCTGATTCGGACAGTTTTACGGTTGCTCAACGCAAATGCTCGACTCTGAGGATGCTAGAGCAGGAAACGATTTATTTTGCTTCATTGGAGGTTTCAAACGGGGCAGCCAAGTGTGGGAGAGACAACTCTGTCTAATTTGGATTGAGGCTTTAGCCTCGCAAGGGATTACAAACCTTTGTAAATGGAAAAGGTGAAACAATAATTGTATGCAAATGTCTGATAGAGTTAAAACGAATGGGAATGAGTTTGTATATGTGTGTCTTGAACTTCCTGGCAAATAACTCCAGTATATCTTGGCAGGGTATGAGCCCTTCCTGACCACATTCTCCTCTGTCACTGTACAAGCATCCTGAACTACAGCGGTGTATGTGTGTGTCACAATTACTCACTCTCTCTGTGGTCTCTATGTTTAGAGTTTAACAAAAACGTTTGCATGGCAGTAATACAGCAGAACATCCAAACCAATCAGTGTGGTAAAGGTTCAGTTTAAAAAGCCAGTCCATCTCATGTCCGAATCTCTGTGAATATTCCTCCCACCTTACTACTGAAGTTTCTGTGGGCAGTTTGAAGAAAATGTACGTTAGGTGAGACAGTGGGAAGGTTATCTGGTGTGGTTTAGACAGAAACATGTCAGAAACAAGGCTTTCCCAAAATAAGCCAATCAGGTAGTCCCTCTTCACCACTAAAACTGTCAGAGATAGTGAGTCAGACAGCCTGTTTTCATGCCCAGCTCACTTTCTCTCTTTCCCCTCTCTCTCTGCCTCCCTGTCATATAATTCTTTTCTCTGCTCATTGCAGTGTGTCTCGTCCTTCATGCATGTGTGTGGCTGTTGCAGTCCTAGGACAGTAGATTGAACTAGTTACATCATGCCCTCTGGTGCTTGTAACTCAGTCAGACAGGGTGGGTTGGAGTTTACAACGGCCTGTCTGAGCCAGCAATCTCCTGAGATGAGCATGGTGGGACAGGTAGAAGAAGATTAACAAAGGCAAAACAGAAACATGTTGAAGGAACAGTTTTAAATTTTAGAGCTTTTGCTTGCTAGTAAAGTTTATTGCAATTGCGTTGAAAACGAGTCTTTCCTTCCTTCCAGACTTACCTCATTGCTTTGTTGAAATGTAAGTGCATTATGGTTGACATTTTAGGCAGAAACACAGCTCTGAACAGCACAGCAGAAGAGATCATTTATGGTCTGGAAAATGTGAACAGAAAACTTAAATGAAACAAAAAATCATTTACATGACATCGCATTCTAAGCTGTACAGGTCCAAAAATACTTCATAAAGTGCAAACCGTACCTTTAACTTACCCCTAATTTATTGTACTCTCTCTCTCTCTCTTTCTCTTTCTCTCTCTCTCTCTCTCTCTCTCTCTCTCTCTCTCTCTCTCTATTGTAATTTATTGTATTTATTGTGTTTGAGAGTATGTTGTGATTTCAACATACACATAGCTCTGTGCATTAAATACTGTTACTAAACTAGCCTTACCCATTAGAGCTGTCATTTACACACAGGTCCCACCCTTTATAAGTAGCTCCCCCTTTTTGTTCACTTTGCCCAGTCGTTTCCACTCTCAGTCTATTTCCACTTGCCTTCTGCTCTACACAGCCACTCCAACCATACCTCCGTCCCACATCCCAGGTTGCTCCACCAGCAGTCTAATATACATCGTATATTCTGTCTCGCAGAACAAACAAATCTCAGAGACAGTTCATATAATAAACCCAATTCTTGACTTTGATCTGAATCTGGTATTCATTAGATTAAAGCTGCAGTATGTTATTTATATATATATATTTTCAATGTTAATAAACAATAATTATTAATTTTAGTAGTTGATATAGTGTGTTGCCTTAAGGAGCTGTGTTTGTTTTAAAGATCTAAAACAAAAAGCTCAGTCCTGAGCTAAATCTAGGAAATTCAGAGTGCTAATACAACAAGACATTCATCGTGCTCTGGATGACTGAAAATTGATCATGGACATGTAATGATTCTATATTTTTAAAGACACCTTAGAAATTTTGGACTCGATATTTAGATTCAAATCTCAGCCCACCTGAATTGGACAAACTTGCTCAGTTTTGGAATTGAAAGGCTATGTAATATGAAACATATGCAATGTGAATGGAGCAGATGAGGTCAGATGAATGGACTGGGAAAAGCATGTCGGTGTATTCTTGGCAATTGTATTTTGTCTCACAGGCAGCAGAGGTGTAAAAGTGACAAACTGCTCATTTAAGACCTTCAGTGTTATTTGAGGCATATGGCAGGATTATATAGTCTTTAGCCTCTCCTTTCTGATAGCATAGTCTATGTCAGGCTGTGTGCCCTGAGTTAGTGAGCAGCTTGAACAAAGCAGCTAATGTTCTCTCCAGTGAGACACTAAATCAGAGTGAAGCACTGAGCCTCTCCTGCCACTGAATATGTCTTGCTCACACACACTGCATGTCTGGCCAACACTTTCAAAAGATCCTCATAGAAATGTGTCTGATATGGTGTCACTAGATCATTGTAATGTTATTGATGCAATGTTGACACTGAAAACATGCTCTATTTTCTGTATAATAAGGTGTGTGTGGCAATGAGGCATTCAAGGGGCTGTAATCTGGTTTGAATTTCAGCTGTTTTGAAGCTGTAGACATCCCGTGGAGTACGATTACAGTCTCTGTCCTGTTTGGACTCTGCAGTGCTGTCGTCTCAGGATTTTAGTTGGATTTGAGATATAATAATAATTAATATATTGGCGATATATCCTATTCAGTACATTGTATTTCATAATATCCCTTTAAAACTTATTTTTCACCACCTAACACACACCCCTCCACACACACACACACACACACACACACACACACACACTATACTATATGTATCTGCCATTACACCTTTTCTTTTTCTTTGCCCATCAACAAAACGCCCTTTGCCACCCACTTGAATCGGATGTATGCGATGTTTACCTTGGCTTCCTTCCCTGTTAAAGTTTGCTTTTTATGTGGCACTTTCCTTCTCAAAGAATTCTTCACATCTTATTGGTTGATCTCAGATCAGTAGTTGACAACATAAGCTTGTTTAAGGTAAGGCATAGTTGTCCCCAGATCAGTACAGCATTCCTGGTTGCTCGCCTGTTGTTGTTTATTAGACAGTTTGTTAATATGCAACAGAACAGGAAATGCTTGCTGAGTTAGAGGGAGGGAAAAGCCTGGTGATTCTGTTCAGAAAACGAGGAGTCTTCTTCCTCCTAGTTGTTGTAAATGTGTTTAATGCTTGTAGAATTAGAATAGTTTCTGTGGGATTGATTTCACTTCTGTGAGAGGTTTCCTTGATACTAAAAATCTGTTAAAGCCCAAATAACTATTTAGGGTCATAAGAATAAACAGCACATTTGTTTAAACAATAAATTCACACAGACATAAAGGGTGCTGTCGTCTTAATCCTGTAGATACTAGACAGGAATCATGTATTTCTGTCAGCAACCATGTAAGAAAAACACATGCACACACACACTGCAATGCTACAGCATGTAAACCTAATAATCTCTGCAATTTCATAAACGTTGTGGCGTCTGCTTTTACCCAATAGATACGCCCGGTGTAGCTTACTTCTGATAAATGATGCTAGAAGGAAGTTCAGGAACAGTGTAACATTCTGGGAGTGTGCTGACTGGAAATGTTCATTTAGTTGCTTGATAGTAAATGAACTTGATAGAGAGTCAAGCTTTACACTGCTGATGTTTAGTCTGATGAATTTCTCTTTCTGACCATGGTGTGTGTAGCAGACATGGAGAGTGCCATCACGTTGTGGCAGTTCCTGTTGCAGCTGCTGCTGGACCAGAGCCATAAGCACCTGATCTGCTGGACCTCTAATGATGGCGAGTTCAAGCTGCTCAAGTCTGAAGAGGTGGCCAAACTTTGGGGTCTGCGGAAGAACAAAACTAATATGAACTACGATAAACTGAGCCGAGCTCTGCGCTACTACTATGACAAGGTAATACTTACCCGATAGCAATAAATATTTTTAATCTTGTTCATAAATTATTTAGAATAAAGAGAAACCAACATGTTTTATAGTCTTCTTACAATGTACATTTTTAGCTGGTATTTTTTGTGCATTCATGTATGAAGGTATAATTTAGACATCAAAGTTTAAGAGTTTATATTGAGATTTCAAATGAATATGTACAGTGCGTATGCTGGGCAGCAGTGGCACAGTGGGTAGTGTTTCCTCCCTGCAGCTGTCCTGAGCTCAGGTTACTATCTGTGCAGAATTTCACACCTTGTCAATGTGGGTTTAATCCACGTACTCCATTTTTCATCCAACTCCCAAAAACATGCCGGTACATTGACTGGCAACTCTGAATTCCCCCTAGGTGTGAATGTGTGTGCATGATGCCATATAATGTGTATTTCCTTATGCACAGGCTTCAGATCTGCCATGATCCTGACTAAGGATAAAGTAGTTGTTCATGAACAAATAAATAAAGGAACAGTGAAGTGTACATTCTCAGTGAGAAAAAATACATTTGAAATATAATAAGACTATGAGTAGAATATATCAGGTGTTATTAAATGAGCCAATTTATGTAACAGGAATATCGCTATGCTATAAACTCAACTTCTGTTGGCTTACGTTAATTGTTGCAGGTAATCAATGAAATAATAAAAGGAAGTAAAATCATGATCCCAATTACAATGCAATTAATGCTTTATTTACTCTTGTTTTACCTTTCTCACCAGAATATTATAAAGAAGGTGATCGGTCAGAAGTTTGTGTACAAGTTTGTCTCATTTCCTGAAATCCTGAAAATGGATCCCCAGGCGGTGGAGCTTGGCAGAGAAGGGGGCGGCATTATGTTACAAGAGGCCGAGTCTGATGGAGGGGAGGGGGAAGAATCTCCAAAACTCTCTCTGTCATCGTTGAGAAGCCCCGCTGGCAGGAATGAATATCTTAACTCCGGCCTGTACTCATCTTTTACTGTAAGCTCCCTTCAAGGCCCACCCCCTCTGCTGCATCCAATTAAAATGGAGAAGAGGAGAGGGGGGGAACGAGGGGAAGAAGGACAAACCGTGATTAGGTTTGTCACCAATCGGTCAGAGAAAGCAGTGCCCCTTTCCTCCTCTCCGGCCCTCACCTCATCAGAGGTTTTCTTCAGCTCTAGAGCCTCCCCTGATTCCTCTCGTTCATCATCCCCATCTCAAAGCCCATCCTTCTCACGGAGGCTGAGCCCAGAGGCTCGGCTGGACGAATCAGAGCAAAATGCTCAGCCTCTCAATTTATCATCCAGCCACAGGGAGCGAGCCCAGGTACAAGCCTCGCCCCTTGAAAGGAGGAGTAGCACCAATGGACTTCCTCCCAAAGCTCGGAAACCCAAAGGTCTGGAAATCTCAGCTCCTTCCATATTGCTTTCAGGAAGTGACCTGGGTTCCATTGCCCTCAACAGCCCTGCATTGCCCTCAGGGTCCCTCACACCAGCCTTCTTTACTGCACAGGTAACACACCCTCACGTACACACACACACACACACACACACACACACACACACACACACACACACACACACACACACATAGTTCCACTGTGTGGTTTTCTACCCCATACCTAATACATACAGTACTTACATACATATGTTTAGGTATTTAAGGGATAATAGGTATGTAGAATGCAAAAGTTCTAACAGAAAGAGTGAGTGAGACATGAAGAGAGAAAAGGGGAGAGAGAGAGAGGGAGGGAGGGAGGAGTGAGACCTATAAGTGAAGCCATATGCCTGTAATTCTGCCCACTACAGTGCAGTGACACAGGACAGAGATACAGAGAGAGAGTGAGAGAGTGTTGAAATTGATTTCATATGTCTCTCAATGGCCGGAAGCTGGTAATCCAAGGTCCCTGACCTCTGAAGAGCAACACATTCATACTTCACTCCCTCACTATCTCGCTCTTGTTAGAAAAGGGACAGTTGAGTTAAAAAAAAAAAAAAAAAAGGTCCTATTTCCTGAAAGGTAAAATCTTATAAATTTAAACTCCTGAACTTATTATTCAGTTATTCTACTTAAGATGTATTATTCAGTAATAATTATGATTTATTCATTAATTACTGTGAAATAAATAGAAACACCTTACCTGACTTGATCTGGAGACAGGACAGTGTTTAAGTAATTAAATAGGCCTGTTTTAGAATATTGATACAATGATGTACAGAAATCATATTTTATCCTGATTTATTTTAACTATCCTTAAAACTGCACCAAAATACCATGTACTGTAGGTGTTATGGGTTATTTATATATGCAAGTCAAAGCAACTATTAGCGGTACCATAAAAGTTGAAATATGGATATGTGGGAGACTATTTGTGCCATAGTAAACAAGCTACATTAGTTTTTGTTACAGGTTTGTATCTTTATATCGCATTGCATTGTATCATAAAAGTAGATGCCGATATCTACAGTCCTGTAGGCACCTGAAAAGTTTCCACAGTACTACAGTGATCTGTGTCTAAAGAGTATTTGGATATTTAACTCATTATTCATAGCTAAAGTGTAGTAATCAGATCTGCATTTCGTACATCACATTTGTCACAGCTCGTAGAGAAAGTGTGAAACATGGACTTTGATCCTGAGCATCACTTCCCCTCTCACCAAAAACAAGAACCATACGTGCACGCCCACACACTCTGAGCCCACAGTGTGACATTTTGCATATGTCTAATCAGAAGTTGAATCTTCCCTTGCTGACCCTGTGTGTGTGTGTTTTTACTTCTTGCCTTAGACTCCCTCGGGTTTGCTGCTGGCTCCAAGCCCTCTCCTCTCCTCTATTCACTTCTGGAGCAGTCTGAGTCCCGTCGCTCCTCTCAGCCCAGCACGACTACAGGGACACGGATCCCTCTTCCAGGTACACACACACAACCCTCTCATAAATGGCTTAAGCATCATGCACATTAATAGGTAAATTGGAATAAAGTCAATGTTTAAGGTGTGTGTATGCATTTATGTTGTGTTAAAAGTAGGGGAGAATATCCATTGTGAACAGACCATTATTTGTGTTTGCATTTGAGCCCTGGGATGAATGTCTGGACGAATAGATGTGTGATATGTGATGAGCATGCATTTGAGCGTGTGAGTAAGGAATAGTGCATGTGGTATATAGCATGTATTTTTGCTCATGGAGTGTTTCTGCTTGGTGTCATGTTTCACTGCTCATGTGAGGGAGAGGGGAAATCCTGTGGATACTTCCTGTTCTGGCTCAAGGGAGGCTGTCTGCACAGTGTGTGCATGTAGGTGTGTGTGCGCGCGTGTTTATGGACGTGTTGCTTTGTGAGGGGTAGGGTGTGGCTCTACTGCAAACAGCACAACAGGAAGCAGATCAGGTAGCCAGGGCAACCTTCTTGACAATGCTTGACAGTTAAAAATATACACTTCCGCCCCACAATATCTCACACACACACATTTGTGTTCACACTCCCATTTCCCTAGGCAATGGCTTCAGGAGCTTTCTGGTTGATCGTGTGATTAATTTACGCTCAGTCTTTGGCTCTTGTTGGAAACTCTGGACTTGGTTTATATGTTGCTCTTCAGTCTTCTTTTATTCTTAGTGATTCTTCCACAGCATTTCATTATCTAAGGTCACTGGCAAAAGGATTTACTTGTGTATCTGTATGTGTGTATGCGTTTTGGAAATAAGCTACAGATGTTTCCTCTCCACACTGGATGGGGGTTGTGGGGGGGCTCAGCTTCCTGTTAAAATCGGGAGGGGGTGATAACTGAAAAAGACTGACTGTGTGTATGCTCAGCTCTCTCATAACAGGAAGTTCCTCTCCTAGCATTACCATGATGCATTAGTGGTCATGAGGGGCTGGCTATGAACACGTTTGTGTGTGTGTGTGTGAGCGAGAGAGAGAGAGCTTCTCATTCAGAGCAAGCATCCAGTCCTGTTTGTGTAGTTACAGTAAAGGTAAAGAAACTAAGAGACTATTTGCTGTTGAAGTCATGCACTGTTTTTTTAAAACACAGTTTTCAACACAATATTAAATGCTGATATAATCAGTAATAGACATGAGTGTAGGCAAGTTTCTGTTGTGTACTACTGAGCTAATGATGTTCATTTATCTCCACAGTTCCCTTCTCTGCTGAACGGACCTCTACCCATGCCTCTCCCCAACCTGGACTCTTCGTCCTCCTCTTCCTCACTTCTCCTCTCATCTAGTACCCCAAAATCCTGATTTCAATCCCTTGTATAAAAAAACCCACACACATTAATACTTTCTAAAATGTCAGGGTTGCACTACACCTTCTTATGGTTATAGTTACCACAAAAATAACTTTTTAAGAACATTTTAAAGAAAGCATATTTTTTTTCACATTTTTTAAAAAACATTTCTAGACCAAAACTCGGGCTGCACACCAGTCTGCTCATGTGGTAGGTATTATTGTGCCAAAGAAAGCAAAATGGCACCAGTGAGCTGTTGGAAAAACTCAGCCTTAGAATGCAAATCAGTCTCAGCAAAGACACATTTTCAGATGAGACGCACCTAAAGCAGTGCTAAACCATAAATATATGCATAATCTTATGTGTAATACCCCCACATTTAGTGAGGACCAAAGATACCATTGAATTCCCAACACATGCCTATCAGAATCGTACATTTCCTGGTTCTATTCGTTGCAGAATCCCACCCACAAGCTAGCTAACACATGCCTCCTCCACTGTATTATTTTGAACTGCTGCTAATGCAATGTCATAAGGCAGCTGACAGCACTTGGAGGAGAGCACTTTCTGCCCATCCCTGTATATGGATGAGGGAAAAGCTGAATGACAGAAAGAGGCATGCCATCCTGCTCAACCAGAGACAATAACAATAATCTGAAAATAACATTTAGTTCCTCCAGTGTTTGGTGCTTTTATCAGAAGGTTAATGTCTCTTAGTCCCTTATTAAAATCCTCTCAGTTCGGTAAAGCTCTAACTGCAAAGCTAAGAGCATTCTTATTTCAACCCATATTCGAGAGATCTTAACAGTTTTTTCATTTAGTTTTAGTTGTTTGTTTTTGGTTTTGTAATCATCTTCAGAGGCTGTGAATCAGGTTTTCTGTTTAATTTGTCTGATATTGTATATTATTGTATTGTATGCACTGTGCGTTAAACTACCGGCTGTGCCTTTTTTCTGTGTAAGAATGTGTATATGTATTATTTTCCTGCTTTTAAAAAAAAAAAATCAAACAAAATGTTTTGTAATAGACGAATTCCATCACCATATTGGAAAGAAAAGCATTGTAATAGCTTTGTTATTTTTTCATTACGGAACTGAAAACAAAACGTATTCTCATTAATTTTATATTTTTGCTTTTTAAAGAAATGAAATGTGCCTGTTTTCAATAAAAGGAAAGCATTGAATGCTGTGCAATTGCCTGTTCTGAAATTTGTGTTCAAAATTATTTAAAAATAAATAATAAATAAATTTTAAAAAGACTTTGAGACACACAAGTAAAGCCTCCCATCACTTATGCACAGACAAGAGACAGGAGAGAGGATTCTGTAGGAAACAGACCATGTTTACTTCACTGATCCACAGAAATAAATATCTGCAGTAGAAAGAGTTAAATGGTCAATTCAGCTGGTATACAACTGAGAGCGTCAGTGTTCCACAGAGGCGAGGTTAACGAGACACCAGGCTTTCCATGCATCTATACACATACACACGCTTCTCCAGTCACAATCAACTGCAAAATTACAATATTAATCAACAGAGAGGTCAGTTCAAAAACAACAAAATCTGTTTAATCTAAAACCTCTGTCTGAAATCTTTTCTTCATGTGTATAAAGATCAGGGGGAAGAGATTGGTCCAATAGAGCCACGTATTTGTTCTGTATTTTTCACACATTTTTTTCCCCCCTAAATAAAGAAATTTCTAAAATGAAGGTGAGACAGTTGGACGCCAACATGCCACACTGTTATATTATTATTCACAGATGAATCAAAATGTAACTTAAAAAAAAAAATCTAATACTGTTAATGAAGCTAATGCATCTTCAGAAAACTTACTAGCATGGTGCAACAAGCTTCTGTGCTGTCTGATCTCCCTGATCTCTTACGCACACGTGCACACACGCACGCACATGGACATACACATGAACACGCATACAAAAATGCTACAGAGATCTGGCATGACTCATTTTTTGTACATTCACTGATGATGCATTAGAATAAGTCAAAGGGGAAAAAAAACTCATACAAGCACTTCAGTCTAGGCAGAAAATTTTCACAGAGGAAAAAGATAAGTAGAATGACAATAAAAGAGAACATTTGCTCAAAGAAGTAGGTGTGGAAGGTCTTTGCAGAAAAGACTGAAGATCAAGTGATTACTGCTGGTCCAGTGGTATTGATCACCCTCTCACAGCTTGGTCCTCCACCCCGACATCACGGTTTGCTTCACAATGCTGACTGAACGACGGTCACAAATGATTCAGTCGCATCTATAAGCAGTTTAGTGCTCTCAATCTCTCTGAGTTTGTCTCCCTGAAGGAGTTACACACTTGCTGCATCCATGGCTCACTGACAGAGAGGAGGAGGGTATCTTCCCCAGTCTCTGGGTCATCTGGCATGTCAAAATGAGCTTTGGAGATTGGAATGAGAGTGAGGAGTTTTTGTACAGCTTCTACAAAGTGTGTAGAAACTACTGTTTCTACATAACAACCATGCCAAAAAAAGAAAGGATGCAATTCAAAATGTGGGCAACAACAAACATGACATTTGTAATATAAACATAATTAACAATTATATCTAGAATTACAAGCACTTTAAAAAAAAACTTTTTAAAAAATTAAACCCTTGACGGCAGTACTGATGTGTCCGCAACCTGGAAGGCTGCCTGAGAGTAGAGAAGGTTACAAGGAGACAGTAGTTGATTAGCAGCAAAAAAAAAAGCCAGACGACCTTTTCAATAAATACACACACAACACACATACTGTATATACACAATCTCCCTCTCACAGTCTAATCTCCAATGTGTTGCCTTGAGGAAGCAGACATGGGGCAGGGGTGCCACTGTGTTCTGTCAGTGGGACTGCATGCTGGACACAGAAGGATGGAGGAGAGCCGGACTGCTCTGTCCCACTCACTCAACCATTCACCTAAATTTTGTCTCTCTCTCACTCACACACACAAACATACACACACTGACTAAAGAGGGTAGGGAGGATAGTCTGTTAGTCTGTACAAGACAGTTGCTGAGCAAACACCATCATCCTGATCCACTGTGTGTGCTTTTGTGTGTGTTCATGTGTTTGTGTGTGTATGCTTGTGCGAGTGTATTTGTCAGAGTCAGTGCTTAGAACAGCATACTCTGTCTTCTGTTCTTGCTGTTTCCTGTAGGGACAGATATAAATCAGTGTTAAGCTGCATTTTAAATGAACATTAAACAATACAAAAGTCCATTTTAAAACACACACAGATCTCCTTCAAAACCGATACAATTTATATCTTTCTTTTATTTATATCTCTACAATTTAAGTATTCAGAAATAATAATAAAAAATACTGTGTCACTGCTCCCCCTTCTGGACAAACAAACACACTGCTCTATATCAGCTCTGCCTGCCATTGTCATGATTATACTGTACATTGATTCCCTGTATATTATGATCTGAAGACTTGTTTGTCTCAGCCAGACTTGACATTTAATTACACACAAGAAGTGAAGAGCTGATGCAACTGGATCTAGAACTATAATCTATTTGTATACGAGAGAATGTGTTAATATTTTCCAGCAAATAAAGTGTTTAAAACCAAAAAGTCCACTTCTGGCTTATCAATATCTTGCTTTGCTTCTTTGTCTATTTTTCACAATTTAATTTCGGTCAGAACAATAAAGTACACACACTACAGTTGCAAACAAATTAAATGCTTAGATATTTTTTAAAAAATTAGACAGACAGATAAGACACAAGCATTTTGCACAAACTCTCTTGCATGGAAATCTGCCTACAGATCTACAGACACACATATAAACGCACCAGTCTCGGGGTATGAGGCATTCCGGTAACCAGGGTCTCGCTGTAGTTGCACTTCTTTCAGTGTAAATATAGATATACCTGCAGATTCAGAGCACAATGCTTACAATTAAAAGATATATAAAAACAATCAAATCTAATAACCAATCCATCTAACAGAAAACACCTGTCAGTCACATGTTCCAATATTATGCTATGTTATAAGTTTAAATATCAGGAGATAAAATTTAAATCAATCATTTTATATTATCTTTGGAGAGGGGTGTGTACATGCGTGTGTACTTTATCTGTAAGCTTAGTCTGTGTGTGTGTGTAGTATGTGCATATTGTGTGGTGTTTGCTCTTTAAAAAACTAACAAAAAGCCAACTCACTCTCAGGCAGCGTGTGTATGCGCATGCCAAGACTCTTGAAGTAAGAGTGGTTCATCGAATCATCAGCAGAAATTCGTTTCTTGGACTCGTACTAGGAAAGAAAATGCAATAAGTAAGGTAGAGTTTGGCCAGATGACATCACAGACATGCACAGAGTACATGACTGTGTGTGGTTCACAGCTAACATGCTTACCTTAAGAAATGACAACAACAACTCAATTCCTTCAGTGTCTAGCCTGTGAGAAGGGAGAGAAAGAAAGAGGAAGAGAAATGAAGGATAAGGGTGAGGCTCAGTGTGGTGACCAACAGTGACAAATTAGAGTGGCAAATAGGAGGAAGGAAAAGAACAACCTCGAAAAAATTCCACAGGATATCCTGCCGTACTGGCACATACACATACGTCATGGTCACTAGCAGCAAGTGGTAAGATAAACAAGGACAGTGACAACACAGGAAAGCTCAACTAAAGCTTCAGAATTTCATCTAAAGTTCTCTTTAGATTTCAATACTCACTGGCAATCAGAGCATAAGTGCAAAACTACAATCCTTTTATCTGGTCCAATTCACAGTGTTAAAAATCAAAATGTTTTTAAAAAAAACCAAAAAAAAAAAACCCATAGATAAAGTTAATGACCATGAAGAACTTTGGTAAGAACATAAACAGCATAAAAGAACTAAAAACTTGACAGTCCATTATTTAATCCAGGACCATTTTTATCACGTCATTTATTTTTACATAATAATTCTATAATGAAATCACAAAGATGGGAAATATTAAGGACGACAGTACAACCCATTTACACACACACACACACACACACACGTGTACCTCGGTGCATGGTTGATGAAGGGCTGTGGTTTGTATTTTGGAAAGTTGTAGGATTTGAATTCCTCGATTGATGAGATTCCTGGCCAGTTATCCTCTGTGGGTGTACCTACAACACAAACCAAAACAATCATGTAGAACCTATCAACATTTAATTACTTAATTATTAGAAAACCTGTTATTGCTGAACTGCGTTTTGTCTATTTACCTATTTTTGTCTATCTATCTATTTACTAGGGAAAAGAGGATGGCCCATATAACTTAATATAACTATTTTTTGTAATAATAGTACAATTTTTGTTTTTACATTTTATTGTGATTTTTACCCCAGACCACAGCAAATAAAATCTGAGAACACTCTCTCAGTCTTAAAAATGTCAGCCAGTGATAATTTTAGCAGCCAAAAGAGCAGGCACACGTGCCACAATCTTCGAGTGTGGTTGGCAGAGACCTTATTTGAATGTGCCACTGTGCCTCAGCCTACTGCGAAATACTGCAATTTAGGTTAAAACAGGACAAAAATAAAACACCATAAAAGCACTCTCATAGCTAAACTCAGCTCCTGGTCAGCATTTCAAAGAACTGCACTATAGACTGCTTAAAGGTATAACTTTTATAGATATAATTATTTTAGTTTCTAATCCAAGTCAAATGTTAATGATGAGATTAGAAGCACCTAACCATTTACAGTAAATTATTGAAGTTCACTGAGGCTACTACCTGCATGTCTGGTCTATGTTTGCAAGGTGAAAATAATTTGGTTACTTTCCATCGTCATAATGTCACTGTTTGCTTTTAGAGCAGGTAAACACCACCTCCAGTACGTAATGTCTGGCAGAAAAATGTCCATCGTAATGTCTCAAATTAAAGTGAGCATTTTATTACAAAAGCTACAGGTTGCTCAATGTAAAATCAGGGACATCATGGGTTGTCTCTCACACAGAGAAAGTGTCTGTGTCTGTGTGTGTGTGTGTATACATACCAAGTAGCCTGAAGATAAGATGCAGTTCATCCTCCACTGTGGAGCCGGGGAAAAGCGGCCGACCTGCAGCCATCTCATAGAATATACACCCAACCCCCCTATACAGACAGACCAGAAAACAAGAAATGTCACACACTCATCAAGGTTACGAAGACTCTCTTTAAAACTTTAAGTGTTTTTTTTTCTGTTTTGAACAAACAAATGGAAATTCTGAACTATGCCATATTTTGATTTTTCATGGCACCAATAATACAGGCTTTGGCCCATATTATTTTTGCTTTGGCCCATATTTAAGTCCCTATAAATTACTTGGTGCAGAAGAAATAAATCAATAAAATTAAATGATCACCTTATAGTAAACCTGGGGTTTGTTTTGTAGCCAGAAATACTCTCAGAGCTGGGATGTTGTAGAAACACTGGCTTTTGTCCAATCATGAATATAAATTCAATACTGAGGAGATCTAACTTATCTTTCTTATTGTCATGTAAAACTGTCATTTATCATCCCATGGCACACACATACAGCCTGATTACATATAAGGTATTCACAATATTAGATAGGTATACATAATATTAGATTTACATTTACATTTATGGCATTTGGCAGATGATAGATTAGATGACAGATTAGATGACACACTCACCACATGTCGATCTGTGTGGAGTATTCAGAAGATCCGAGCAGTACATCAGGAGGTCTGTACCAAAGAGTTACCACTTCATTTGAGTAAGTCTTAGTGGGGACAGATTTGGCTCGAGCTAGACCTGCAATATAGAAAAAATGGGAGGAAAAAAACTAAATGAAGAAATCTAAATGTAATGTCCACTGCTTTCACAATCGTGTCAACAGTATCCATGAAAAAACGTGTACTCTATAGTCATGAATGTGAGAATGGCATGTACCAAAGTCTGCCAGCTTGAGCTCCCCTTTCTCATTGATGAGTAGGTTCTGTGGCTTCAGGTCCCTGTGCAGAACCTTACGTCTGTGGCAGTATGCCAGTCCTCGCAAGATCTGAAAGAGGAAAATCTAAAACCAAAACATAAAGCTTGGTTAGATATTTATTTAGCCATCAGAAATATAGATAGATAGATAGATAGATAGATAGATAGATAGATAGATAGATAGATAGATAGATAGATAGATAGATAGATAGATAGATAGATAGATAAAAATAGATTTTAATTTCTAAATGAAAATACACATTATTTTGACAGGTATGCAAAGAGCCTTATTTTAACCACCGTCTGTAATTTGATGTTATAAATCCTCACAGAGAGAAAACAGTCATTGCTATCTGTAGTACTCTAAAAACCACACAGTTACAGTGGGTGTGGTGCAGAGACAGGTCTTTAGCTTTTGGTAACAACTATAATCTATTGTACCCATAATAATAAAAATATATGACGATTCATTAAAGATAAGAACATGTGGCTAGCTGGATTAAGGAAATGATTTAAATGCTCAAATAATACAGCAGATGGCATCATAAAGCATAACACTTTTATATGAATAACAATGTATGTGTGTGTGTAGGAGCTTGTACCTTCACATTGTGCATGCTCATGATGTTCCCACAGTCATCCATGTACTGCTTTAGATCCTTATCCTGAGAAAAAATGATGACATTTGTAAAACAAGAAAAACAAGAGGGCAACATGCATTGAAGGATCTAGACCGGAGGGTTAAGTAGCTCTCTTACCAAGTACTCAAATACAAGGGTGAGGGACTTTTCTGTGTGGACGATGTCGTGGAGCGTAACAATGTTGGCATGCTTCAGGTCCTTCAGTAACGATACTGAGCCAGAGGGAAAGAAAAGATGCTTATTTACCAGCAGTAAACATGTTGAGTAGTAAAATTAAGCTCTGAATAATTTAAAGCGAAAGGCCTAAACACTGACTTGTTTTATTATAACAGCCTTTGAGTGTTTTGCACTGTTAAACTCAGAGTGAAAGAACAAAAGCTGATAAGCTCATGAATGACCATTAAATAGTTGTATAGCATGTTTATCTGATATGTTTGTCAGATTACACGATTTGTAATGTACTTATAATAATCATGGGCCTTTACTCTTTTTGGCCGGCACCACAATGTGCCCAGAGACCTGAAGAGAGTGACACATTAACCTGTGTTAATGAGTACACAGAGTGATGAACATAGCACAGTATTGCACAGCACTCTAGTTTTCAACACCAAAACTAGCTCAGAGTCAGTAATGTGGAAGTTGACATGAGATTTATATCATAATTTAAGTATTTCTTCTTTTGATTGATAAGTGAAAAGTAGAATGCCATACAGAGTGTGGTTTAAGGCAGATTAGGACCGTTTGGAAAAAACATGTCACAGGTAGTACTGAGCTACTGAATTCACAAATTTAAATGGTCAGATTATGTTATTTATTATTATTATCATCATCATCATCATCATCATCAGGACATCACTGACAACAGTAGGTAATAAATTAATAAACTTTATTCAGACTACAAGGCAAAAACACATTAAATGTTTTTAAACAGTTTGTAAATTTACTAATAATTTTCTGATTTTAAAAGGCTAAACCACTAGCAATAAAACAGTAAACAGCAAAGGAAAACCAGGTTCTTTACCCTCTCTAATGGCTGTGCAAGGTGCCCCTTCCTCATGCTCTAATCGGATCTCCTTCAAAGCTACCAAGTTGTCTGTCAGTTTGCTCCGACCTTTGAAAACCGTTGCATATGTTCCCTAAAACAAACACATTCATGAGTAGGAAAATCTCAAAGACCATGAGTTACAGGAGTCACGGGTATCATCATACAATACAAATAAATAACCAAAAAAAAAAAAATGCAACAGAGAGAGGCAGGGTCTAAGTCATATGAGTCTCTTACCTCTCCAAGCTTGTCCAGTTTGATGTAGGTCTCCAGTTTGCCAAAGCCAATTTCTGACTAAAAATAGAGAGAATGTGTCAATAATAAGCTGTAGCTGCTGTAGAACAGACTTGCACATGCTGAGCAGATATTATCACACAGACACATGTTTAGTGAGTATTTAATGACTCTGGTATCAGCAGCCAATTTTACTTCACTGACAAGGGAATTAATCCTACTCAAAACAACCACACACTGCAAGGCTCCAGTTATGGAAAGAGCACCAGGGGGCGCTAGAAGATAAACAAGAAAAGTCACATTTCCCCTACAATCACATACACTGTAGGAATGACAGTGTCAGATAATGGGAAAGAACAATGGATGCCAAGAAAACACAGACACCAGAGTAGGGGAGTCTTTCACATGCAAAACCTGCTAGGTACACACAGAATAGTGCAAGATGAGAGCGAGAGAGAGAGAGAGAGAGAGAGAGAACTGCAGGACTAATATTGTAATTACTGAACACCTTCACCAAAAATTATTCCTAATAGGTCCAACCAAATCTCTAGGAGTAGTTGAACAGTAGGAGGAGTAGATCCTGTTAATTTGGTCTTTGTGTTGTATTCAATTATGATGGCTGTACAACTGCAAAGATGATGCTGTTCTCCATATTATTACTAGACATTTCTTGGACAACCGAATCAGTCACATTCATCTGGTTGTAATTCATGTTCTTGGGAAGGCAAAAATGATCTATTATCTTTTTTAAATATCATAAGATATTTGCATTACACACAATTAATTCATTTAAAAAAAAACATCTTTCAAAATATATGAATAAAACGTAGCACTTTCAATTTTTTACTAATTTAGCAAACCTTATATTTAATTTATCCAACCTGTGGGATTGCTAGGATGTACAGTACGGTACGTAGACATGGTGGTATGACTCAATTGCACTTTTCCCTAACAACACATCTATTATATCATAATTGTAGGAAATATTTCATCTTATTCGACTAAATATGGAGAGTAGCAGCAATCAAACAGCTAATTTTTTTTTACTAATGCAGAGAGCAAAAAGAAAGATATTCAAAACCCGATTCTAATATATGTAGCATATTAATAGTTAATAATAATAGTAACAATAATTAATAATGATAAATCGAATGCTGTCCAACTGGAGCAAGACCGGTCAGAACAACCTGAAATCCAGAATATTGAATCAATTCTCTGAGTCATTTTCAGTCTCATGAATCAGATGTTTGCTGGATATAGCAGTAAACACTTCAGGCTCTCAAAAAATACATTTTTAAGCACACACCTGTCTCACACTTCTGAAAAACATTTCATTTTGTGGTTGCCTAAATATATATTTGCTCGAACAGAGCAGGTACTGTAAGACGGGTAGTTAATCATGTGAAAATTAAGACCATGCTGTGCAAGCTGGATTATCAGAAGGGCATCAACAACACCAGGAGATTCAAAAGATGTCAGGTATTAATGAATGCATGACTCATGGCTGGGTCACTGTCTCCATTTAAACCACTCTGAAGGTGGCATGCCACATCACAAGCAATTATGACAAACAGGAGACTTGTTCTTGCAGATACCGCAGAGTGTATAATGTGAGTCGCTATGCAACTTGTGACCTTCTGTGCAGTGGTCAGTTATAAGGAGTCAACTATAAACCAAATGAAACAGGATAATGCAAACTATTCAAATACAGTAAAACAATACAATTGGAGTATTTGTTTTATGCATTACTCTACCCTTTTTCTTAAATATGTACATATGTAGGAAGAAAAAACAGCCATGTTCTTTTTTTTTTTAAATGTTGGATTTGACACTGTTCACTGCAAACAGGTATCACAAAAGTGTGACATTGTTTTTGTTTCATGCCAGTTTACTCTAGGCAAATGTCCCAGTGCTTAACGAGTGACGTAATTCTGTAAGGAAAAAGTCTAGGTTTTCATTTTTGACTCACACTTGTACAAAATAACAGATCTCCAGCTTTATTTTTACATGTTTTGCACAAAGAGCATTTTTAAATATATTGCCCTATCTAGCAAAAAAAAAAAAAAAGTTATTCTAAGCTAAGCATTTAATGAGGTGCTTTAAAATAAAACACTGCAGAACAGCAGCATAAACCCCACTGTATGGTAGTAAATACTTTGGAAACAGTTCTGAGAGGAATAAAGCTTGTGGTCTCTCAGGAAGATTTAACATGGTTGTGATTGTGTGACAGTCCACTTCTTAATTTAAGAAATTAAATTAAAATAAGAAATTAATCTGCTGTGTTATGATGCAGTTATAAAGGAAATTCATTTTTAATTGATCTCAGATATGCATTTTTAATTAGCTACTTGCTGCTTTAGACACGTTTGTTCTGTAGGCCCTTCAATAAAATATGCATTTATGCCGATTCTTATGCAACAGTCCAACTATGGTGCTGTGTCCAGGGATGCAGAATTGTCTAAGCTCTGAAATGACTAACAGTAACATGCATATCACTCACCAGTGAGGCCCTGCGTGATCGGCGGCTGAGCGGCTGGTCGAAGGGGGGGCTGCTCAGCTGCAGTTTCTCCAGATAACCGTCAGGAATCCGAATATCAGCAGGTAGAGACAGGCGCTTATTCACATCCTGAGAACGTGAACACATACACTCAACTGTCTGTACTTGAAATATCAATGATTAGCAAAAACACATGAGATGATTTAAGGAGACATACATGGTGAATTGTTTTTAGTTTTATTCCAAACTATGCATGATGTGCAGTTACACGATGTAGACAGCAGAGGGTAAAAACTACAACTGGCACATGCAACATTCACTCCTGAAACCCAACTCCATCGCTGAGACCAGCAATTACATTAAGCTTATGATCATGCAAAAAAAAATGGACCTGGGTTAAACCTAAACTTTGCTGAATGAGAAATCCCAGGCTTTCAACACAAACACGTAAGGAGAGCAAAATACCTGAACAGCAAACATTAAACAGACCTAAAACTTTGCTCTTGCTAAGGGATAGGAATATATTGATGCAGGAAACAGGAACAAGAAAAAGAATGTGAGAAATGGGGCATGACAATGAATTGGTGCAATGAAGCAGAAAAGAAAAAAAGTAAAACTGAAGAAATCCCTCAACCTACCCAATGCTAAAAATAAGTCTTTCAGCTGCGACACATCACCACTCCATCTGTGGTTATTCAGGGTAATACCAACACAATGTGCATGCCCATATAACACGCACATGTACACACTCACTCACATGAGCTACTTCTACAGGAGTCCAATCAGATGCTATGCATAGCTCTGGTACAAAGAAAGTACCAGATCTGTACACTTCATTCAGAGCCAGAGTCTATTATTAGTTTGGAGTGGGTGTTAACTTAATAACATAAAAACCTTGTCGACACAGTGCTTGTATGTAAAATAATAATAAAACTTATAAAGGAATGCCACCCTTACTCATATTAGGTGTTTTATAATTAATTTCTCACCATTTCCTATTTATTTACCATTTGAATTTTTAAAATGTCTCTTGATTCTTCTTTACATTGTCTTCAGACCAAATTTCCTAGGTCTAGCATTTAGAGACAGTGGTGTAGATTCAGCAAAAATCTGGCAACCCCAGAGGCATGATCTACACACAGGTGATTTGCATTATCCAGAGAAAATCGGCATAAGCACACGAGTAACCAAATTCTGAATGTGCCCAACTTTCTCCCATGTCAATTTTGATGCACTATTTGGACTTCAGTTGCCAGCTCTTTGCGCTTGGGTTGTTTGACCAGACATGACAAAAAAAAACATTTCTCAAATACATAAATGAATATCTTACCTCCATGGATATGCGGCGATGTGTCCGTGTGCGGAGACACACTCCAGTGGGTGACTGAACCTCGTCTGAAGAGGTTCCCGATGCCTGATCACTCTCACCGTCGGATCCCATCTTTAAATTCTCATGGACTATGTCTGTATACAGAGAAAAAAGAAAATGAAGATGAGTAATCACTTCTAACCCTGACAAATTTTGTATAACTTTCTAAAGGTAAAAGCATGATGCTATTTTTATTGCTGTGACCAAACAGTAAATTCTGATATAATGAGGGTTTTAGAAAACTCTCAACTCAACATATCCTACACACACACACACACACACCCAGACGGCAGGATTAGAGAATGGTCAACTCGCTCAACTTGCTGTGTGTTTTGTTGCGTGTGGGAGGGAACATAAAGTTGAATGAGAAGTTACAGTGCTGTCGAGGAGGAGAGGTCAGACTGGTGGAGCGAAGGTGCAGCTGCTGTGATCCTGAAGCGGCACTTTTATGGAGGGCTTTATCTCGAGAAAATAGCATTCCGGCCTTTTATCCAAAAGACGGCGTAAAAGAGCACCTAACCTCAGGGGCAACCATTACAGCATCCAGCTGCCCTTGCCTCATCTCCGATTACCCCCAGAGGGGAAGGGAGGGGACTGGTGGGGAGAGGAGTGGAGAGGAGAGGAAAGGACAGAAGCCCAGCATGACAAGACAGCTGTTTCACTGAGACCACTTAGTATTGGGTGAAGCCAATTAGAAGTGAGAAAAGGGAGTGTGTGTGTGTGTGTGTGTGTGTACACACATTTATAATCAGGATTTTATCTGATACAGAATAGGCCTTTTTGTCACAAGAGAACAAGAGATTTAATTTGATATCTCAAATCATGTTATAACATGAATGCTATATCTTGATGGACTTTTTTTTAAAATCATGATACATTATAAAACAATTACAAATATGCCAGATCCACAGCATTCTAGGGTCCACTAAACTTACACTCTTTTCTGGCCTGTTTTTAACACTTAGCTCTGTATCTTGCTTGCATCACTCGGCTTACATCGCTGACAATCACACAGTTCTAAACTAGTGTGCATTTTCATTTGAAGAAATAAAACATATTTGGATTAGAAGGTGGTAACTAGGTCAGAGGGCTTAAAATAAACCTGCATAACCTCTCGTATCCTCAATTGGCCTAAACAATATCTTGTTTACGATTAATACATTCACTACCCTAAAAGGAAAACACTGCTGATTATCTTATAAAGCACTAGTTAACAGAGTTGCTGAATGTTGTAGCATTTAAATGCATACAACACACCATTTTTTCATATGCAGTTTTTTGAAATACAGAATGCACTGCTCCAAATATTTAAGACAGACACAAATTATTTTTAATAAAACTATGCTGTTCAAACCTCTAAAACAAAATTGGGCTGTTGATTCTATGAAGATCATTTTTACCTTTTTTATCTTTGTCATGTGCCTGCTGGACTTAAGTTACTGAAAGTGTGAACGTGTGAAAGGCATGACATGTGAGTGATGACAGAATGGATTTGCAGCAGAGAAACTTAATATGCTGCTTAAAGTGCTATGAATTAGCTTACAGTACCCGCTTTCTCGCTCTCATCAGTCGCTCACCATCACAAAAAAAAAGGAACTCGCCATTTCTTGCATGTCTTCTACAAGAAGCCTTCCAACACTCCTCCATGTCCTCTTTCCTGTTGTGCAATACACGCTGTTGTGCTTTCTCAGGTGTTGTATGAAAACCACCAAAAAAAGCACAAGTAGGCCAAACCCCTGTGCCCAACCCACATGCTATCAGACTGGTTTATTGCAGCTAATCGACATTTTGAAAAAGTGTACATCTGTTTCTCGCACTCGTGCCAAGATTTTGTCCGACATCAATGGTGACAGACGAGAATGGCAGTTCGGGAGAGTGAAGCACGTCTGGACATGTCTGTCCCTTTTAAATAATGTCTGTGGTAAGGGAAACCACACACACCAACACACTTTGCAAGCGACAGAACGGCTGTGACAAACTTCCTGCTGCCTCACCTACAAGCCGCCTTCTGAGTCATTTCCTGTGAATGTCATACTGTGACTGAAAATCCCTCAAAAGAACCAGATTTCAGCAACTGATACAAAGACATAAAGTAACAACTTCACAAGGAGCCAAAGGCCTGTTACTCAATCTTTTTACTGAGATTTTTAACCAAATACACAACACTTCAGCAGAAGGTACCAAAAAAGTTGGTAAACCATAAGGCACATACAAGACCCAGAACTCTTGCCTTCCCCCCCTCACAGACTCAGCAGGAGCTTCTTGGCCAGAGATTATAAGAAGTGCATGTCAAATAGCCTAATGACCAGAGCCTTGAGCTCTGTAAGGATTCTTTCATACTTTCCTGCACAACAAAGTCCAGTACATCCTTTACATGTAATTCTACAGGAAACCAATTATAGCATTTTTGCGGTCATACTGGATTCACTGGAAAACTGAATTAAGTTAAGTTTTCAAAACAGCGATGAACACTTTACCTCCTGATCAATAAGGATTCAGCTCAGGGGTCAAATGACTGTCTATAGACATTTTTTTACTAAATAAATACAAATAAACAAACAAACAAACAAACAAACAAATATATATATATATATATATATATATATATATATATATATATATATATATATATATATATATAAAAACAAACAAACAAATAAATGGGAACCGCAAATAGATATTTTGGGACATTTGCCAGTACAATAGACAGTGTGACATCCCTCTTTGACCGTGGCTGCATATGGGCAAATAGCACAAGCAGCTCCTTGTGTCTTGAGTTTCACCTTATTTATTTATTTATTTATTTATTTATTTATTTATTCATTTATTCATTTTTCATTTTTATTGATATGGATTTGAAAAAATCTCAAAGATATTGTGGTTGCAGTGTATGCATCACAAGGTTTTTTTTTTGCTTTTCATAGCGGCACAAAATGTTCTGGTAAAACCAAAAATAAAGAAAAAGATAATGAAAACAAATTAGAGAGATCCCCATCCCAGAGATATTCATCAGATGGAGTATTAGATTGGAGTATTAAGTGCAACATCATAATTTCTTAGTCTGACTTGATATAAAACCTTCATCTGAATGTCAGTAAGTTGATCGAGATCAATCCATATAAATTATACAATAAAAAAGTTATCCTTTTAAAGTGTGTTAAAATGCGGAATAGCTGCAGAGAGCACACCAGTGAAGCCAGTTCTCCAGCTCTGTTGGTCTTGTGTAAATATCCATGATATAACATGTTGCGCCTTATACGCTTGAAATTCAATTTTATCAGCTTCTCGTTGCAAGAGCTCAAATCTATTGGATTGGACATGACATACATGTGGATTTAACAGACTGCAAGATTTAGGATATATCTATGCAGATCATTCACAATCTGCAATTAGAATGTACTCATCAGATGCATCAAATGCTTTGTAAATATCTATTAATTTACATTACATCTTCTGTCATGGAGGACAAATTATGTGTTTAGGCGATTAGTGTTGTTCAAATAAACTCGGATTTTGTGTGTTGTTTCTTTGTAGCCCATGTATGTCATCATCCTCAGAGTGGCATTTAGATAATCTCGTTTGAATGTTATAACATAATATTATGTTGTCCCTTCTAAAAGCACCATGTGATCTAATGTGGGTTAAACCACTAACTAATAATTTAATATGTTAAATCTCAGCTGCCTTCAAGGACTGTTTCAGTAGACTACATGATTTTAAGGAGTGTGTTTGGTTGGTGTGAGGTGGGAGAAAGTCAAAGCCCGTAATCTATACAGCGGAGATAGGATCGATGGATTACCGAGTCTGCTTCCATTTCGTGGCATTGCCATGAAGGAGCCCAGGCTGCCCCCGATGACGCTGTGAGGCCGGCGAAGAGGAGGCTTCTTGAACGAACCCGTGTACTGGTGCAAGAACGAGTGCATACTATGTGATGAGGGCGGCCGTCCATTCCTCACTATTGGCTCTGAAACAACAACAAAACATCAGTCAGTATAAGTGACAGGCTTCTCTTGTTTTCATATCTCAATATATATAAGTGTGTGTGTGTGTCTTTAGTAAACATTGTATGACTGAAGGAGTACCATCTAACCCACCTATTGAATGCCATCTACACGGAAGCCGATCATTACACAACTGTTACTATGACAACATTCCCCAGAACTGATACGACTATTGGCATCTGGGAAGCGGTAGGGGATTGATTCCTATCTGTCACCTTGACAGCATATTACCAGTCACATGTACATTATGAACCCCATCAGGTAGTTCATACGAGTACAGCATGTCTCTATACACAGTTTATATTTCCCCCCTTATTTTGGCATTCAGTAGACTCTGTGATTTCTTCAAAACGCTGGTAATAAATAGACACAAACCTTAGGTAATTACAGACAGCATTAGTATTAGTAGTACCTACACTTACCAGAAAATTATATGCTCCATATGTCCTACATGTCAGAAAAGAGATTAGTGCCAAAAAAAGCTTAAGTGGTCTGTTTCCCACCTCATATATTCAAATAAAAAATGTATAAAAAACCTCCACTCGTAGACCTATTAAAATGGGGAAACTTTTGAAAGAAGCTTAAACAAGCTGGCTTAAATATTCGATGAAACAATAAACATCTGAATTTGACTGCTATCACAATATGTATGCAAATGCATGTGCAATTGGTTTAAGTAGTAACTAGAGCAGATGGGATTGGGTGAATGGCTTCCACTAGAATTTCTTAAATGAATTTGAGGAACAAATGAGTTTGCGGAACAAATTCTTATTCTCTAAATTGGTTCACTAAGAACATTCGGCTGATTATGGAAAGAAAAACAACCTCTGATAAGCTAGTCGTTATACTCCAACAGGACGCATGAGCTTTTCATTGTTGTTGAAGCTGTCAACAGTGACGTTAAACGCTATTTGTATGACCAATCCGTTTGTAAATATTCATTAAAAATCCATTTGCCCTCCAGTTTTATTGCTACCTTTAATACATGTGAACAAAAACAAATACACAATACACATATTTGTAAAATAAACAATACACATATTTGTTCACATTTGACACTCAAATAAATGTTTAAGATAAAAAAAATCCTCAAAAATTCACACCTAAATTATTGCCACCTTTAAGCTATATTTTAAATATGTTCTAACAAACAGTTTCTTAAAAGTCTTGATATTTTTCATTTGTTCATTTATAAATATGAGGTTGCACACATGTACAATCTCTTTGTTTTTTCCATGTAAATAGACAACAAAGAACCTTTCAAAAGAAAGTTGGTAGATATAGAAATGTTAACAGATAATTTAGTCTTTAAGAGGTTAAAACATTGCTTATATTCACAGAGAATTATTCTGTTGATATATTATTTAAGAACTTGGTACAGAAGGGAATCTGGAAGTTTTGGTCAAGTGTTTGTAGATGATTCTGGAAACCTTCTTTCGACACACTTTAATTCAGTACCATCGGTCATCTCAAGGTGTCTTCATGTCAAGTAGAAAGAAACTTGTAAGCTAAAATGCAAACTGGCTGAAAATTGTGTGTAAGGCTGGGTAAACACCAGAGCTTGACAGCTCATGCACAGTACCTGTTTCAGAAGAATGTTGGGTTTTTCTGAAACCAATCACAATCCCCCCACACACAAAGCTGCTGTGTCTTAAGTTCATCAGCTTATCAGCTTGACCTCTCACTCACTTGCTCAGATGAAGCGTTCATCTTGTTTCCTTTTGTCATGGGTCACAACACATGATTGTGGTCAGATTCCACACTTATTGTTGGGTATAAATTTGGTAAAAAGTACTGTAGAAAATTGTATTTTTCTCCCCCCCCAAGTAGTCCTGGAAATTAATTCTGCCTAAAATAATGGCAGGCTAAGCGTCCTCACGGTTACAAATTGTTGTCGACAGACCAATTAAAGATACTCAATTTTAAATGCTTAAGAGCATTCAATTGCTGTTAATGTCTGTGCTGTTGCGTAGAAAACTACAATCAGCTTCCACTATCTGATTCTCCTGCCCAAAAACTTGCTGTGTGCTTCTCTGTGAAAGTATGTCTGTGTACACTCCACTTTCCACCTGTCTCTCCCACCTGTGCCTACACACACTCCTGCCAACACCACCTGTCCTGCTGTCCTATTCACTACATCACCTTGCACTCCAAGCTCTAATACACACGTGTGTAGTCACAGCACTGCGTTGCCTTGGATTACATAAGCAGATAAACAGGAGCGCTTTAATACAACATACACAAAACCAACTGTGACAAATCATAGAATCCAAAATCTATAAGTCATTATGTTATTATTATTATTATTATTATTAGTATTATTATTATTCATAACACATTTGATCCATTTCCACCTAACGCCTAGGCTAAAAGTCATGCCAGCTTCATTAGACTGCTTTGGTGTAAGCGCACAGGCGACTCTACAGTATGTAGGCGACTCTTTGAGACTGTTTAACCATGGCTTGTTGCTAGGCAACAAACAAAAGTGAGAATGACACAAGCGCTCAGTCGTCAGTGGACCCCTGAAAAACCTGCCTCCTTGGTATTTCCGAGCCCTAAAACGTGTGTGCATGCGCACACCATCTCTGAAGCGCAGAGAATTCCTTCAGAAGAGGTTTTTACACTCAAGAGGTTTGAATGTGGTATGGTGTTAAGATAACACAAAATGTAACACACACCACAGATATAAACTTCATGGAATTTTAAAGGGGTTTGTGCGTGTGCATACATGTGTGTGTGTGTGAGAGAGAGAGAGCAGACACTCGTGTGTCTCGCTGGCAGAAGGTGTTTACTGAAACAAGCAGAGGAAGAGAAAATGACACTCTCAGTTCAGATTATTATGTAATAGCAAAGTCTTGTAAATGATTTAGCAGCTTATCTTAAAACAGTGAACAATCCTGTCACCTCAAACAACAAGTCTGGGAGCAAGAAATCTAGAAATCATTTACCTTGGTCTCAAAATGTGCACATCTCCACGCTTGTGCTGTCGGAACGAATTGTTTACTTGTAATTATAAAGACAGAATAATCTAACACTGAAAGCAACATTTTCACCAGAAATGTACAGTTTGTCATACAACCACATGGGGTAATGCTACTGCTAATATATAAAATGACAGGGACATTAAAACAGAATGCATTAAAAAAAATCTTTTAAGCACTTAAGATTCAACAGCACATTTGAAAGTAACGTTACAGCCCTAGCATACATACACAGACATGATCATGTGAAGCAGTGCATTGACTGCTTACTTTAGGGCTCGGAAATGCCACGGAGGCAGGTTCTTCAGGAACCTTGACTCTTATCTACGTAAGATGGACTTAATAAGATAAGTAAGATAAGGCTCTGCTCAGTAAAAGCCATAAATGCAAGTGTAAGTAATAAACACAAGATAAACAAAAAGATCTGAGTGTTAAACAGAGGCTGTCAGCTGCATGTGTCCATACTGTCATTAGAGTTGTAGTTAAGTAGAACTCCTTCAGGAAGGTTGGAGGCATAAAATTAGTCAGCACCCATGAATCATGCCCCTGCCATGGCACACTATGGACAGGACGCAACTCAAATCGCACCTTCCTGCCCTCCCTTTCTCAGGGAAACCTATCAAAGCACAATGCAGAATATCTAATGTTTTTCCACCCAAAGCTTATCAGCAGCAGGCAACACAAAATGCATTTAAAATGCAGTAACTACATGGCTGTGGACCTACAAGATAGGGGCTCTTAGTGCAAGGTAGCTAAGGGAAGATGGCATGGTTTTACACAAATAAAGACCACAGGTAAATCTACTGTCTAATTTGAATCTGCCTGTTTATTAACGGAGCTCATTTATCACGAGCAGCCACAGGCAGAAGAGCTAATTCTGCTCATTACTCTGCATCACATGCACCATACTTCACAAATCCTGCTCACAGGGCTGTGGTGACTCTTGTGTAATTACCAGCTGACTTACAGAAGAATAAATGAAAGGGGGACAAAAAAAGGGAAGTAAGAGAAATAATGTGTTAGCTCCAACTTTAATAGCATGGCTGTCTGTACTGATAAAAACAGGAACACGAGTTCTCGGGTACATCTACATCTCCTGTTTAACCTCAGCCCTCATGTTTACTCTCGGATAGCTCTGGTTGTTTAGTATGATGAGTGAATAATCACTTGTGTCACTACAAACTAGTATAATTATGCTGTGAATGATGAGTACAATTTCTTTAAAATGATATTTTAGGGAATTAAATAAATCATTACTATTAACATTTAGTCCATCCATTTTGTGCTGCGTATCCTACACAGGGTTGAAAGGAACGTGGAGCCTATCCAAGACAGGACTCGAGGCACAAGACAGGCTGCCAACTCACCGCAGGGCACAAATCACACAAAAGACAATTATGGGATGCCAATCAGCCTGCAATGCATATCTTTACGGAGGAAACTGGAGCACCTACAGGAACCTTGAAGCATGGGCAAAAAAACACACACCTTGATGCTTTAACTGTATTGTTTGTTTCGGAAACCCAGAGTTTCCTGCTGCACTACATACAATCAAGGCACAATCTGGTCTATAGCAAAACGTTAGTTGGTGGATTCTTTTCATGCGTAGATCATTTTCAGAATGAGGAACATAGAGGTAATTGAATGCAACACATAACAGTCCAATAACTCTTGTGCAAGAACAAAAACAGTAAAAGCATTTACTGCATAAATGTAACAAAAGGAAAACATTGACGCAAAAACCTCAAAAACATCGATGCCTTTTTTTGTTCAGGGTACCATTGTGTATCTGCGAAATCAGAAACCTTTATTACTTTAGCTACTGCTTTTTTTTATCCTAGTCAGTTACCAGGCAACCAAAACATAAGATTGGTCACCAAATTGTAATGCAAGTGTAAGTGTAAAGTAAGTCAAATCTTTTCTTATCCACTGTTTTTCCCATGTCATTTTAGAAAAATGTTGTTCGGAAACAATTTATGTTGAAAATGAGAAGTTATTATTTAAGCTGATTAAGAGAAATCTTTATACTTATTCATGGCGGTGAAACCAAACACACACATACAGCTGTTACTGGGGCTAAAAGTAAAAAGTTTCCACCAGAAGCAAGTTCAAGTTAGCATGAAGAACCACAACTAAACAAGTGGGCAGGAGTAAGTGTAATCATTCAAGAGTGCGACACATTATAGTGTCAAAGTACAACTGATACAATCCTGAAAAACTGAAAAAACACTGAAGACCCGGAAAGTAAATGAGGACATTTTTAATGGAGGTTCCAGCCTTTGTAAGATATGTCAAGTAGTAGAGGCATTTCAAATAAATTGTAATTCTAAAAATAGTTTTAATATGGGTTAATTATCTTAAATGATCTATTACTAATTATCTTAAATCTGTAAAGACAAAATACGTACATTTATTAATGTTACATTCGGCTTATTTTTTCCCTGTAAATACTATTTCCTCTGCCCTACTGATGACCCTGATATACTGACTAATGCTGACAGTTACATTGCAGCTTTTGTTGAACACAGAGTATAAATATACCTAGGAAGTGTTAGCCATGTTGGTCATACTCTCTACAAATAATGAAATCTGGATAAAGACACATTGTGTCATGTAAAAAAAAAAAAAAATGAATTTCTTCACTGCAGCGCTCAAACTCAAAAACTAATCAAAATACTGAGGCAGCCGGAAATTTCCAGAACAAACGGCACCTGTAACTGTGCACAAATAATACATAAAAGAACTGCATGGATAAACACACTTCCGTAAGCAGCACACACACACACACACACACACACACACACACACACACACACACACACACACACACACACACACACACACACACACACACACACACACTCACCACTGTCCTTACTGCTGTTTTCCTCTACGGTCATCTGCTCAGCGAGTTCTGAGAGGGACTCATCGATGGTCTGGCTTCCACGGAGTGTGAGTGACAAACGCCTCTTAAACCGCTTCATCTTCTCCATTGGCCTCTGAGGCAGCGGAGGCCTACGGATTTAAAAAAAAAAAGAACATTCATTATTAACAAACGCTATAATAGCTGGGAAATAGCAGCATGATTAAAGTTTAATCTTAACAATAAAGAGACACTGCTAATGTTTTTTTTTTTTGCAAATTCCTCTGGGATGCTCACACACCAGACTTCAAAAGTCAGGCATGTGCTGGGGCAGAAAAGAAGCATCTCTATCTCATGAATAAACAAAAGGCTTTTAATAAAACATTCACGAGAGGCAGAACACCTCAGCACATTAATAAACCACACATGCAAGCATGAGCGCTCACACAAGCTCAGGAACGTAGACGTCAACAAACAAAGTGCCCTGAGTAGGAAGAGACCTAATTAATATGGTGGGAAGGAACTGACAATACCATACCATCACAACCTCTCTGCTAAGACGCACTCACATCTGAACTGTTTAACGACTGCTTATGCTACACATACTGTACGTGTGTCGTAAGAGTCGGGAACTTCAGCCTTCTTTTTGCTTTTTGAAAGTTTGTCGAAGACATTGTTATTTTAATGCTGCGAATTAAAGTTGAAAAAAATGTATTATATAATGGAAAATACAGAGCGAGCGAGCGAAGGGGATTTTAAGGTGGGCATGATGACAATAAGGGATTACTGGGAAGAGTGTCACCAAGTCAGAATCAAGGTGACACCACTCCTTTGACTCAATCAAAGGGCTCTTTTCATGTGCACAAAGCACTGTGTGTGTGTGTGTGTGTGTGTGTGTGTGTGTGTGTGTGTGTTAGTTATAGGCAGAAACAGTTCTACTACCACCCTAGACAAGGTGTTTCCTGTTGCCTGAAGCTGCAAAATCAGTATGGACCCAATGAGAGAAATATTATCCATGTACCATGTCCCCACTGTCCCTTCTATCTAGCTATGGCTGTACGTCTCCAGTGGAGTCTGATTTCTGGATTAAAATGTAAAAGTATGCATGTGGGTGCTAGAGAGAACCAAGTTAGTCTGACCTTTGAAACAGGGTCTCCTTCCCTTAGTAACACACACACACACACACACACACCTTGCTGGGGGAAGATACACAAAAACATTAAATAATGATTTACTGTGTGTGACCACGTCAAACAAGGGCACAGAGATACATAAAAGAACCCTGATAGACAGCATGGTGTTCTATTAAAGCAAGCAATATTATAACTCACTGGAAATAAGTGCCCCAATAAACAAGTACTGATCTACACCAGTGTTTCGATCTAAATCTCTAATCAGATGAGACTACTTTCACATGCAGAGGTGGGTAATTACATTATTACTTGAGTGTCTGAGGGATCTGGGACACACTGGTGGAGATTCTATTATTTCCTGTGATAGAAAAAAAGGTTTTGCACCTTTTTCTTCAGTACAAAGACACTGCAGGAAGTGCTTGCTTTTTTCTATTGTCTCAAGCTGAAACCAAAATGAAAACCAAACCGAAAAGCTTTGGGCGTGTTTCAAGCACAGAACAATAAAATAGGTGTTTAAAAGGACGTTTATGAGAAATGACGCTTTGTAGGTTTGCTTCTGAGTTTGTAGTTAGTTGTTGAGATCATAGCACAGGTATATACATGTTAAGAAGAAGAAAGAAGAAAAAAGAAGAAAAAGAAGAAATCAAAACACAACCTATATAACGAGGATAAGAATCAGCTTAGATTAAAATGAAGTGTATGTGACTAGAGGAGGTAGTGTAGACCTTTTTCTGTTTCCTTTATTTTAAAGTAGCTATTTCTTAATTCATTTCGTCATTCTGACAAATGCCCTGAAGTTAACAGACAATATAAACAGACAATGACCATCAAAAACCTCCAAAAACTTCAAGGGCAGCACAAGATGCAAAGCCCTCATCATCAGCAGTCAGAATCAGACTGGAATTAGCAAAGAACTACAGAGATGAACTGCTGTCTGTCTGCTAGAGATACTGCAAACTTACAGGGAATTAAATCCCATCTAATTAAGAGAAACTTCATCAAGCAGCAAGACAATGGATTGGCCAGTCTAAAACCGTTCCACTTTTTCCACTGATGATGTCATTAGTTGTGTTGGCAGTGTGTTTTGGGTCAATCACCAGACCTTAACCCAATTTCCCCTCCTGAATAGAAGACTGCAGTACAAGCCTGGGAAAGCATCACAAAAGATGAAAGCAGTAGTTTGGTAAGATCAGTGGGTCGAGAGCTTGATCTAGTTATTGCAGTTAAGGAATGTTCAACCAAATATGAAGTGTTATATTATCTGTTCCAATACCTTTGCTCATCTAAAGTGAAAAATGTCATGTTCTGTTAGTTAGCGCATCTAGCTATAAATCTAGAAATCAAAGCTGAAAGTTCTGATCCATTGTTTTTGTATAAATTATATTCATAATACAAACAGTCTAGAGCTTCCAGCCTAAACATGCAAGCATACGTGTGCACACACTAACACATACAGTACACGCCCCCTTGTAGATGCTGACGGAGCACATCGTGTCAAACAGCTGGTCAGTTAGACTACATGTGAGAATCCAGACACACCCTACAGCTCGGTCAGCACAGGAGCAGTTGACATTCCGATGAGCGAGATCTGCTCAGACAGGCCACGACTACACAGATTCTTAACACATGCACAGGTGAGCGCGCACACACACACACACACACACACACATACACACACACACACACACACCACAAAAAAACACATCTTTAAACCATGAAATCTCCATGAAGTGTATTCGCACAATTTAAATCCAAATTATCACACAATTTCCCATTAAAATCATTGATGCATAAAGAAAGCAATAAAACTAAATAAATGTAACTTTTTTTTCTTTTTTCGGTGGAATGGTCTGATAACAGAAGGCAGTTAAGTTTATGTGTGATCTAGTGTATGAATTTAGTGTGTATGTCTGTATGGTTAACCCTTTCACTCCCAGAAAGCAGATATGGCATTGATTATTAATTTTTTTGCTCCTCAGCTGTTGAATTAATTTCAATTGACTATTAAAGAATTATTTCTTTGGTACACAAAGCCTAAGAAAGTGGTCCAAGTTCCCAGAAGAGCTGTAGTGGAAAAACAATCATTTCGTGCTTGACTGCATGTAATCTTTAATCATTTTCAGTGTCCAAGTGACAAGGGGTTTGCTTAATTCATGAGTGAGGCAGAAATATAATTGTACATGCATAGTAGGAATCTCATTTTTGGCCTATTTCAATGTCCGGTATTTGTAAAACAGATACATTTGACATCAGCATTAATCCAAAAAAAAAAAAAAAAAACCTTTGTGCACATCCCCATAAAAGCACCCTTCCCTTTTTGAAATCCCACCAGATGGAACAGTCGGCATTCTGGTAGGTTTGGTGCAAGAATTAGAACAGGAGCCCCACCTACATTGTCGCTACACTTTATATTATAAGTATTTCATGCAACCACATGCACACACACACACACAAGCATGCATGCACGCACCCACACACTCGTAACCGCCCCCCTCTTGAGAAAGTGGTCTTTGATGCTGGTACACAAGAGAGCAGAGAGGGGCTGCTTATTAAAAGCTAAAGCACTTTCTACGCTGCTGAGGAGGCACCTCATTAAAATACAGCCCAAGAACACATACCTCTTGAGAGCCTGTAACGCACCGTCAACACGCTCTCTCTTCCCTGCCTTAGAAAGGAGCTCTGAAAGAAAGCAGGGCTACAGAGCACAGCTACACTCTTGGCACATTCCTGGCCAGTGTGCACATAGTACAAGACAGTGCTGACTATTGTTCTTCTGCCCTCTATTCTCCATCAAGCCTCCATGCTGTGCCATATTGGCACTCTCTCATGCCGCTGACAGCAGTGGTCCTGTGGGTAATCCCGTAGGAAAGTGTGCAGGCTACAGAAAAGGCCACATCACCACCACCAGGCATCAGGTACTCACTGGCATTATAGAATTGGTCTGCCTAGGTGTAAAAGCTTCAATGTGCATCACTGGATGTTTTAGTTAGCCAGAAACTGACTAAAACAAAAAAAGCGGCATTTAACATATCATATAAAAAGTGTATCATAATCACGCTAATATAGACTAGGAGAAACAAATGTGTATAAAATAATTATATGCTTCTAACAAGTAATTTAACGTGGCAGTGTTTGACCTTGAGAAAAAGTAAGCAAGTCCCTTGCCATGAGATGTGGTGTTATTGTTCTGTCTCACACACAAAAAATTTTATTCAAGTCTCCTAACATCATCTAAATGTTGCGATGTTTAACTGTAAGGTACAGGAAAGGTTGCTCCGTGTCAAATTTTATGTTGATCTGTGTTTCCACATACCTGCATTCTATTAATTGTGAAACAAACATCTGTCATCTGAATACTCTACTTATCCATGTGCTAGTATAAATGGTTTCGGGTCAGCTAGATCACTTATTGGCTGATGCTTGTGTCAGAATTCAAAAGCATGTGCTACAGTTACAGCATCAAGGTACCTTATCCCAGTGTGAAGCACCGAGCTTATACATGCACAGCAAATGAAAACTTGTTTGGTCAATCATTTATGTTTTTTTTTTTTTGTTCCTGTTTGTTGTACATACACCATTTGTCCACTGGCAACTGATGTATTATCCCAGACACAAAACTTGTCCTGGACGCCTTGGCTAGCGATTTGTTCACACAGCCTTTTTTTTGCTTTGTAATATTATTATTTTAAGGGAATATAAAAACAGGCAAGAGGAAAATATATATATATATATATTTTATAAATACATTGTAGAGAGCTAGTGGATGTTTCACAGTTTCTGCAGCATGTTTATTATTTTCCTCTCTCGACAGACTCCACACAGTTAGTAGCTCAGCACTTTTCTGTGAATTCCCAAACCTTCGAATCACTAGCTCATTAAAACCTGCATGTGAAAAACAAAATCATCATCATCTTACAGATGCCTCGACGTGTGACTTTACATATACTTTACTCATTATCCCTTATGGTGCATACATAAACATTTGGAATGATACGGGGAGTTGGCCTTCAAGGAGCTAATACAGGCCCAGACAAAACAAAGCCTCTGTGTGTGTGCGTGCGTGTTTGGTGAGGCTATAGATGATAAACTCTTCTCTTCCATCACTTCCTTCAAAGTTCATGTTACACAGCTACATAGTTTTTAAAGGAAACCCCTTTCCATGGGATAAAGTGAGAACACAGAACTATTACACTGAAGATTACAAATGTACTTATTTGACATCAAATTAACATCCAGTTGGAAGCAAAGTACTGAGGTTTATCTCTCTCTTTTCCACAAGTAGATCTGAATTGTTTTAGGAGCACATCAGGAGCAACGCGTTCCCAAACATGAACAGCCAGACACACAGATGCACATACACATACACTCCTGCAAGGGCTTGTGGGTTTTTTTTGTTGTTGTTTTTTTCTGTCTGGTGGTTCCACAGATGGAGCTCGATTAATGTCTGACTTCAAACACTTAAAGCAGGCTGCGGCATCACACAGCAGCCTCATTAATCACAGTCTACAGAGAGAGAAAACTGGGTTAGGCAGCTACAGTACATACACCTCCTCAGCCATACAGGCATATGAGCATCACACGCGCACACGCGCGCACACACGCGCACACACGCGCACACACGCGCACACACGCGCACACACGCGCACACACACACAACAAGACTGTGCACAAACACTGTACAATTAAGAGCACAGTTCCACTTAGTACAGAGATTTCTGGCAGAAACTGTGTTTGGGAGGTTCGTAAACACTGGAATTGCCCTTTCTTGCTAGACTACCAAGGTACTCGCTGTTCTCGCTCTTCCCCAGAAACATAAGAATCTCTTCCCATCACTATGGCAACCCTCCTCCCTGAGTCTGATCAGCATCCTCTGTTTCTCACAGATTAGAATCTGTAATCTATCCCCCACACCACCCAATTTAGAGAGGGTGGGGGTTGTCATGGTGGGACAGGGAGAAAGACAGAAAGTGAATAAAGAAGCCAGAAAGAAAGAAAGATGCCTTTGTGTTTAAGTAAAAAGCATGAAATCACCACAGCAACCCAAGTTCTTTGGGCCAAATGGCAGGCAAACAAAGCAAAACTAAAAATTAAAAAGGAATAAACAAAGATGGAGGGAGGCACACAGACCTTTAAAACATGGATTACACCATGATAAAATATTGGTTGTTCACAGCAGAGTGAACTATCTGCTACATGAATTCTCATCAATGCCCTATAACAGCAGCTAGTCAGATGCTGTCTGTCAATTCTTCTTCTGTTGTAAAGTCACTTGAATAGCATTCATTTTGTTCATTTTTATTGTCTATTTAAACTGCAACCTACAGTATTGACACTGGTCGGTCGGCGCTGTTTTTTTTTTTTTTTTTTACTGTCTTTTGTTTACTGTCTTTTTTGAATTGCCTTGTAAACTTTTTGTCTGCACTGTCTTGTCTGTCTTGTTTGTATTGTCCTCCACTGTCTTGTCTGTCTTGTACTGTTTGCACCAGGTTGCACAGTTGCACTTTACGTGGCTAGGACTACTTACAAAGTCCTAGCCCTGTCTTTGTTTTATGTAGCACCTTGATCCTGGAGAAACGTTGTCTCATTTCACTATGTACTTCAACATATGGTATATATGCTATATATGGTTGAAATGACAATAAAACACTAAAAACAACAATTTATTGGTTCACATGGATGCACCACATAAGATAAGGTGAAAAATAAACAAGCATAAGTGTGATCTTGGTGAAAAGGTGAAGTTTTCTGCTATGCCATTTATTTAACTTCTATGTAAGGAGTCTATAGTGTCAGCATTTTCTAACACTCAGCAGCTTTTTCACCACAGGGAGGGTGTCAGGAGCTGTTTTTTGTTTAGTTTTTTTTTTATTTCAAGACAAAAACTTGAGAAAGGTTGGTAAGTGAGTGACTTATTATATGTTTTTTAGCTGCTATAACACTAGTCATAACAGGAACTTGACTCATTGCCAAAACCACACAATTAAATGTAAGAGAAAATGGTTAGAAAGCATCACGTCATTTATTAACCCTAAAGGAACCAATGAACAAAATATATTATATATATATATATATATTTTTTTTTAAATGACTCCAGATATCTTTTTTCCCCTAGTTTTTTTCCAGAACATATGGTAGAGAAGTCATTTAAAGGGTTCATAAATTCAAAATGGTTACTGTTGGTAAATCACTGTGCTAGAAGTGACCTAAATCACTACAGGATGTTCTGTAATAGCAAAAGTAACCTCTTTAGGATGGTATGTTTGAAACAGTTGCTTTGTTTTTCACTGTAAGTGAACATTAAATCTTTTTTTTAAAACCCTTTTAATATTCGTCCATGAGAGCAGAGCTTTAATGCATCATCGGCTATTACTTTACAGCACAAAACATCTGCACAAATCCTTCCTATATTTCATACATCAGTGGCCCATGTGCCAATTTTCATTGCTCTTTTGTCATATTTTTGAGTGATGGATCACTCTAGTGTATGCTAATATTAAACTGGTAGGTCTGATTATATAATACAACACTGGACATCATAGCAAAGAAAGATCATGGTATTGCAAGAAACTAATGTCTATGTTATTCAAAAGCGTGACAACTAAAACCCAGAACATTATCAGTTTACATTTACCAGGAGTTCAGACACTGAAGCACAGACACTTGCTGGTAAAATACTATCAAAATGCAGCACATGCACCTTCACATTTCTGTAATGTCCTGTTAGACAGACTGTGTCATATGACTTGAGCTTGTTCTGTCATTTGCATGTCCTTTCTGGTGAAGCCACATTCCTGTTTCCTGCTGGTCACTGGCTCATAAGGATTCATCTCATCCTCACTGCACCACACAAAAAAGCAACCCTGGTGTAAAAGGCTGCTTACACACCGACATTCAGTAACTTCAGATGAAGGAAACCACACCAAATGGTGTCTCTGTGGTGACTTCTATGTCAGCTGTGTGTGTGTGTGTGTGTGTGTATACAGTAGGTACATTAGCACACATTTGATTTTCTCCCTGTTCATCCTTATCTACAACATCTTCTGTACATATTATCTTAATAATTTACAAGCCTGATGAGTGACAGAACAAAGAAAGAAAGGCAAAGAAAGAGGGAAACAGGAAGTAATGTGGGGAAGGGGATATAGGACATGTAGGTCTTGCACATTCTTGAATCTGTTAATCCACATCATGCTAAAACCAATTTATTGGGTCATCACCATATTGCCACCAGTTTGAAATGCTGCCTTCTTCTCTCCAAAGCTAAGAACTGAAAATTGTGATTAATAAACATAGATGAGATGAACTGCCCATCTAATCCTAATCTATTCCAAACATTAATCAGAAAACATTAATTAAAAGGCAAACTAAGCATTATTGACAGACACATGGACAGTCGGCTGCACTCATGTCATGTGTTTGCAGGCTTCTGTGAACAAAAATTAAAATTAGAAAAACTAGCTTCCAAAACTTCCAAAAACTAGCTTGTCATGCTCACAGCATACCCGGGAGACAAAGTTAAACCAGTGCATTGTACTTGTACTACCAGTACCATCAGTACTGCTCTACAGCCCAACACACCAACGACAGACAGACTGATGACCTCGCCACAAGTCCTGCTCAATCAATCAGATCATGCCATGATCTCATGATTGCTGGTAATCATAAACATATTTTTTTAGCTTCCTCAATAACAATTCATTTAGTGGTTAATTATTGTGTTGTTTTTTTTTTAAATCATTCAGTTGAATTAATGCACAAGCTTAAAGACAAAGATATCTAAAAGAATACAAGATAGTGAAATGAATTAAGAATTTTGATCTTAATGTTTATCTTGATCCCACAGCTGTACATCTCAAGTGCTCATACTGTGACCAAAATAAACACTGTTCCATCTCCACTAGATTGTGATTCCTAGAACATCAGCCTAGTATAAACTGATTAATGAAATGCCAAATTTGGACAAATGTTCCAGTTCCCAGCATATTGACCAACACTTAATTTTAACACAATATAAAAATGACCAGTTTCACCAGTTCACACTGTCCTCCACTGTGACGCACTAAAGCACATTGATTCAGAAAGTGCCACATTGCAAATATAACACACACACCCCACCCCCCACTAGAAACCCATCAGTCGGTCAAAGCTCAGCAGTCTTTCAATGACACAACCACAAGAAGTGAAATGTCTTTTGTCGAAGTCAGAGAAACTGTACAAGTATAGGTCAGCATGAATAATGACCTTAATCAAGCAAAGGGAGACAAATTCGCACCATCTCGCTCTCTCTCTCTCTCTCTCACACACACACACACACACCCCCACACCCCCCTACAGGTCTTGACCTCTTAGTGATATCTGAGACAACAAATGGGTCCTAAGGAACGCACTTGAGAAACCAGAGCTAAATATGATTTCAGGATGCATCCCTACTCCATCCGCCAACATAAATACTGATTTGGTTGTAATGAATCAGAAATGCTTCAACACCCATAGTGCCAGAAGCTTAAGTGCATGTTATGAAGTCAAAAAGCTTAAAATAAAGCAAACGGTATCATAACACTTTATTCTACCGGGTCTGTGATGGCACAGCGTGATCCAGCATGATCATGTCCTTAGAGGTCTCTCCAGTCAGCAAGTTGTTACTGAACAGAGAATACAGGCACACAAACAGACCAATATTAATCTAAAAATGTCTCAGTCAGCCACCCATACAGGCTGAACAAATACATACAATGCCTCCTGTGTGTGCCTCAACTCATCACCCACACCAACACATCAGGAAGGAAGACGAATGGGTCCTGCAAAGAGGCGACCACAGCAGCGCCTGCACAAGGAAAGAGCCCAAAAGGTCCAGGCTTGGTTAGAAGAGAGAGAAAGCAAAAGTGCAAGAAAGAATGAAGATAAACAGAAAGATATACATATCACAGACTTTATGTTAGTTCGAAATATTTGATCATTTAAGCCCCAGGAGTTCTAGATCCCATAAAAAAAAAGAAAAAAAAAAGAAAAAGACTGCATAAAAATACAAATGTGTGCCTAAAGCTAGAGATCAGGTTTGAGTTCATCGCCTGTGATCAGTAGCTGGGTTTATCTAAGAACATAACATTCTCAGCCTGGGAGCTAAAGAGTGTTCACTTTCATTCCTGTCTCTAATAATCAAGGCTCATATTGTATAATCTGTACTGCACATCACTGAAATTATGAGCATAACAACTAAAACTAAATTGTTCGATATTAAAACTTTAGAATCAGTGATGGATCGTGGGTGAAGATTTACACAAATTGAAGCACAATTTCTCAAACGCACTCAGAGGAAGCTTATTGCAAAACTGGGATGTGTAATAAAGGAAATATACTACATTCTGTAATACCACATAACTGCAATGACGACTATGGAAATCACTTCAGCTACTATTATTAATTTAAGAAAAAAGTAGAAAATAAACTTAAGTCAGTCAGTCTACTTATGTTTGCTAGTCAAGTGTAATTTCCTTCCTAGTTTTTAGATAGTTACATCTGCTGTCAAAATAACCATGATGCCGCCTTTGCCATTAAATCACCACTAAAATAGAAAAGAGCGCTTACACAGTTTGTACAGATGACAGCAGATGTTAGCTAATAACATAAAAAGAAATTTAGCCAGCAGAACCAAACCTCTTGATTTAATTAAGTGTTAGTGTGAACAGAGATCACTCGAGTGAGAGGAAAATGAAAATTGTGTTAAAAAAATACCTCAGCTGATGTTTACCTCGGATGACGTGACGGCGACTGATATGAATGATGCTGACAATTAAATGCAATCCAAGGCCTAGTGTAGTTCTTTAAAAGTTGGCAGTCATGTTTTTTTCCCCATAAGTAGGTTATGAAACCAATTTAAATAAAAAGGTAGCGAAGCATCTTCAATGGAATTTGAATTGAAATCTTCAAAATGTGATTTTTCTCCTTGTTTGCAGTTGCGGTTAAGCAGATTTTAAAAAGCTAGACTTTTACTTGTACATGTCAGCTCTGGAACACCAGTTCTAATAGAAAATAAAACATTTCAAAAGCTTTTCCTAGGCTGCCACTGAAATAAAGTATAATATTGGGAAAGCATACTGTACACACAATCTTTGCTAACTGTATGGATGTGTCTTATTCAGAGTAATAAGCAGTAAAGAAAGGGACAAACACAAAAGGATAAAGCACCTCTATGTAAAAGAGCTTTGTCTCTTCACAAATATACCAATGCAAACGCGCGCACACACGCACACACACACACACACACACACACACGACAGGAATGTGGCAACTCACTGTCAATGTTGTGAGCAAGTCAGAACATGATCATACATCACCAGCCCTTACGTAATGTCTAGGTGACATTTAAATGGCTGTGAATTAACTAAGAAAAAACTACAGCACCAGGATTTAAGATTTAAACTTTATGAACAAAAGAGAAGAAAGAGCAAGGACATGAGAAAAGGACACTGGCTGACGTACACATGGCATGTCTCTAGGTCAGCGCTGCTAAAGCAACTGTCTCTGAGGTAACATTAACAGTGATTTGCATGTCTCTAGCTATTCAAGACATGAACACACACACACACACACACTTTTTCACTTGTCTCTTCATCAGTCTGTTCTTCTGTTTTTATAATACGACTCACAAACCTATTCCACCTGTCACAATAGACAGTGAAGAATGGTTGGTTAGCTTTTCTGCAAGTGTGTGTGCATATTTGTACTAGATAAGTGGATAATCACATCTAATCTCAATGATTGACTCTAGCATGGTATTTCCTCTGTGCTTTCTCAACATACACACTGTGTCTTGCTACACAGGCAGTATACAAATTAAAAGACAATGTATTAGTTAGGTGCTGGGCAAACACAAACCAGCGGAAGAGCTTGAGTGTATCTGGACACCAAGCAAAGACTGCAAGGCTCTGGAACTGTGCAGGACAGAGGAAGTCCATTCTCCAAAAAGATCTTCCTTCAGTTGGTGTGTTGATATATTGGTTGAGAGTGCTCGCTCACATGTTGCTAGAAATCTCCCAATGGTGTTTATCTGGTAATATCTGGTGACTATGAAAGCCACACCATATGATTTACAGCATTTTCATCAAATCATTAGGAGAGCAATCATCCTAGAAGAGGTCATGTCCATCAAAATTCATCCAGTCATTTTGGGTGACCAGTCAGAATGTCAACATTGATATACAGTGACATTCACTCTAAGGGGACAAGTGTCCCAAACCATATAATTAAAATGTTCCCAAAAGCGTAAAAAGCCACCAGACACCACTCATTATTTACAAACTTTTTTATTTCTCATCTTTCCCACAGATAAAAATGTAAATGTCCCTTTAGTGATTAATCCTACATGAACACAGCCAGCCGAGTAGTCTTCGTGAATGAAGCTCTGGCACCAATAATGAACCTTCTTTCAAAAGTCACAGCCATATTGATTCAAAATCAAGGTCAACTGGGCCTGCACAACATTTGTATACATGCCAGCGTGCTGCGTAATTCTATCAGGCAGGCCACATGTTTTGAAGCATCGGTTTACGATAAGTTTCTCTACCTCATTTTGTCAGGATTTTCCTTTGATTGGTCACCTGTCACTGGGCCCAATAAGCCACTGAGAGAAAAAAAGAGAACAATATGGGGTTTTGGTTTTGCACACAATGGAAACAATACCGGGTTGATTTAACAATCTGTGAAAGAGGACACCGTCGTCTCACTCCAGGGCCCAGAAGGAGGACACTGGCCCACATTATCCACCTACTGCTGTGTTCTGTCCTTTTCCATCTCTCTCTTGCATTCGCATATCCCACCTGAGGCATGCTCCACTTTCCCAGTTAGCAGAGACCATATTTAGACTGACATGGTGAGGTCTAATGCAGCACATCGGTCAGTCTTGCACTTGCAAAAAGTCACTTTGCCATGCAAAAGAGGGGGACAGTCTTAATACATTGGGGACAAAATGTCTTAAACGATACTCATTTTCAACAGAAAGTAAGCATTGCTAGAATATTTTAAAAGCAAAATTTAATTTAATCATTTAGTGACCGTATGAAAACATACTGGCTTGGACCAAGACCTGCTCTTTGACAACAGTTAAGTGTCTGCTGTGCAACTTCAGTCATACAAGTTGGAGACTAAACCTGTGATCCTCTTTATTGCCCTGATGGCTCTGATGACTCAAACTTTCCTGTTATTGTCCAATAGCAGGTGTGTCATTCCAGAACATAAGCACACAACGCACAGAGCTGTGCACAACTCAATATGCCCATACATGCCAAGACTAACTCATCACTCAAGCTGTCTGGATCGGTCATCACACACACTTCAGGCACAAACCAAGACTGAAAACAGTGAAAATGTAAAAGTGCCACACATTAAATGTTGCTGGACAATTAAGAAAGATCTGTTCCATTAGTAAGGATATTAGTGGAATATTAATGAATCAAATAAAAGCGATTTTAGTTTTTGCATATTTACATAAAAAGGTAAGCATGTCTAATTAAAGCCCACTATTTGCAGTATTCCAGGTCTTTTTATCCTCTGAATTGTAATGTACTTAATGTCAAATGTTTTGACAGGCTAAAAATATTTCATCTATATATCTCTGTATTGGGTATTTCAGCATTTCAAGTTCACAAAAACTGCACAGGCTAAATTTGGAAATACTTTGCATGCCGTGTTGTACCAAGTTAACATTTTACAACTTAATGCCCAGCAATCATGCCACTTGCTCATAATGCTAAATCTAAAGAAGATAAACTATATCATATAAAATGCATATCTGCTTTAGTCATGGGTACCCAGGACCCTGTCACGGGTACAACAGTTGTCCTTCCACACACCTCTTTTGGTAGGTACTAAAAACTGCATACAGGAACACGCCACAACACCAGATACTTTGGAGATTCTCTGACCCAGTTGTCGAGCAATCACAATCTGAGCCATGTCAAAGTCCATTACAGACCTATCTCACACCTTCCGTTTATGTCTAAAATACTTGACAAGGTTGTTTCTGTTCAACTGAGCTCCTTCTTACAGTAGAGCAACATCCTTGAAGAGTTTCAGTCAGGTTTCAGGCCCCACCATAGCACAGAAACTGCACTGTTAAAGTTACAAACGACTTGTTCTTAGCTTCGGACCAAGACTGTATGTCACTATTAGTTCTACTTGACCTTAGTGCTGCATTTGACACTATAGACCACAACATTCTTCTAGATCACTTACAAAATTACACAGGTATTCATGGTCAGGCTTTAAGTTGGTTTAGATCCTACCTGTCAGACCGATACCATTTTGTAGAATTAAATGGTGAATCCTCCAGTTTATTACCAGTTAATTATGGGGTCCCTCAAGGATCAGTTCTAGGACCTCTGCTTTTCTCTATATACATGCTTCCATTAGGGAACATTATTAGAAGACATGGGATTAGTTTCCATTGTTATGCTGACGATACACAGTTATATCTCTCATCAAAACCAGGTGAAATTGCCACAGTGTCCAAATTAACTCAATGCCTTAGAGAGATAAAAGACTGGATGAGCTGCAACTTTCTATTGTTAAACTCCGATAAGAGAGAAATACTACTCATAGGTCCAAAAACCAGTGCACACAAACTCTCACAATTTAACTTCCATTTAGAGGGATGTACTGTTACTAGTAGCTCGACAGTGAAAGACCTCGGTGTTATATTAGACAGCAACTTGTCTTTTGAAAATCATATCGCCCATACTACCAAAACAGCCTTCTTCCACCTTAGAAATATTGCCAAGCTGAGAAACATCCTGTCTGTGTCTGATGCTGAGAAGCTAGTTCGTGCATTCATGATTTCTAGACTGGACTATTGCAATGCATTACTAGGTGGTTGTCCTGCATCTTTAATAAATTAGAGTTACAGTTAGTCCAAAATGCAGCTGCCAGAGTTCTCACTAGGACAAGAAAGTATGACCATATAACCCCAATTTTATCATCTCTACACTGGCTACCTGTTAAGTTTAGAATTGATTACAAACTGCTGCTACTTACGTACCAGGCTCTTAATGGTTTAGCTCCCATGTATCTAACTAGTCCTCTAACACGTTACAATCCTTCACGCTCTCTGAGATCACAAAACTCAGGACTTTTGGTAGTTCCCAGAATATCTAAGTCTACTAAAGGTGGTAGAGCATTTTCTTATTTAGCTCCCAAACTTTGGAATAGTCTTCCTGATAGTGTTCGGGGCGCAGACACACTTTCCCAGTTTAAATGTAGATTAAAAACTCATCTCTTTAGTCAGGCGTACACATAATACATCCTATAGTATCATGCACTAGTACATCAGCCCTGCACATTTTTCATGAACAGCAGATATGTTAATCCCTTTCCACTGCTTCTCTCTTTGTACCCATCCCGAGGCATCCAGACACTGTACCAGCTCCCAACGTCCTCTGTGGGACGAAGCCTTTGGATGTCCACTGAGCCGAGGCCGACTCGAAGAATCCTGAGACATCTCCAGTTAGACTCTGTGATACTAAGGAGATCCGAAGTCCATGATCCTTACACCAATACAACATTTAACTGACTGTATATTACAATCACACCCCCAGTGTCACCCAGATGAGGATGGGTTGACTTCACTTGCTGTCTAATATCTCACCATTTGACATTTTCCACTGTTACAGTATAGTCAATGTCATTCAGGTGAATATCACTGATCATTTAAGCAACAGTTTTTTATTTACAGTAAACAATATTGTATATTGCAAAGTTTCCTCACCATTTCAAGACATACATAAAACCAATGGTAAATTTACATCATCTTTAAATGTTGCTGTGCATTTTGTGTATTTCAGTGCTAATTACTGCACTGTATAATGGTGGAGACTTGAAAAATGGCAGATCTTAATGTGAACAGTACACCGGTTTGGACATTTGGCCTCAAAGTGTTAATGCTCAGCAGTCTTCAAATGACAGGCTGCACTCTGGGACCCTCAGCCCAAGGCCAACTTGATTTTGCCAACTTGATTTTGACTTGCAAGACAAAGTACCAGGCCTCAGGTGAGATACAAATCCGTACAAACCTTCAGCAAGAATTCTGAATCTGTTAAAACCTGAACTGTATATAAAAGGTCTACTCACAGATTATGTGCCTTTCATTATAGATGTGCAGTGCACTGGCAAGCACATTCAACGATCAGTATGCGAAAGCTTTCTGCTTCAACACGGCATGTCTCAAATCAGTGCCACTAGGAATCAGCCACTAGGAATTGGAACTATATTCAGCTCCAGCGCAGAGCACACACAAAAAAAAAAACACAAGGGTGGCTGGTTGCTTTCAGACACCCGCCTTTAAGATGGCTGATAAGCGCAAGAACACTGCTGCTCAAAAGGCGGATGAATTCCTGCTATTGATGAGGCTGGCCGGAGAGCTGAGAGAGAGGGAAGTGGGAAAGGTTTAAACCAGGCGAACCGTGTTCCCCTGGAAACTCACACCCTCATGTGAACAAGGCTCGAGTGTGCATGTGTGTCTCCATATTGGACCAGCCTGAAAAGAGAAGGAAAGACAAATGGAAGCGGATGGCTGAAGTTGGCAGTTGAGCCAAAGAACAAGAGACAGAGAGGGAGGGAACGGGTTCAGAAATGGGGTCCCTTCGCAACAGTAACAGTTTGTTGATAGCAAAACTGTGTAGAGCATCAGATCTCAAATTTGTAGCCAGACATCTCTTCTGGAGTAACAGACTTTTGCCTTATGGTCATAGATTTAATTTTAAGGAGAACAAGGCAAACAAATACGACTGTATTTATAAACACTTGAATTAATAATGGATAGTCCATTACCATTCATTTTCCTTTCCTGAACTTTCCACTACTAGATTTAAAACACTGTGCATCATTAACATCATTTTTAAAATTTCACTTACACTGAATCTAGGTCAAGCTGGTTTGTAGACAAGTTTTAGCTGAACCTCTTTCCTTTCAAGCAACTACTCAGTTAAGCTTACAACTATAATAACTAAATAATACCCATGATAGCACTGGTACTAGTCTATAATTTCTGCCACCACAAAGTGATTTAAAAAAGCAATAGTGTCAGATCCAATGAAAACACATCATAGGCCCCTGGCGTACCCGAACCCCCCCCCCATGGAGTGCTATGGCTGGAGCAATAAAGCTTATCATGATTATCATTTAGTTATAGAGATTGTTTCTTTGGAAAACTGTTTGGGAGACAGATGGTTGTTTAGGAAGACATACACACACAGTCCATTTCAGCAAAGAAAAAAATATCTGCGATGCTCCTGTTGCTTAGCAGTGATAGAAAGAATGTAAACAATGTGCATGAAGTGGCAATGAGCTCATTCCACTGTGTAAACTACCCCCCCCCAACACACACACACACACACACACACACACACACCAAAAAAAAACAGCCAGTTCAGCATCAGTGTGTGTATGTATGCCTAAATATTTTTGAGTCAATGAAAAAGTTAAAGTAAAGTAGCTTTGTAGCCATATTCAAATGTGCAAAATAAATGCAGGCTATACGTTGGTCATTGGTGTCTACACATTCAATGGCATCCCCACATATATGAATACACGTGAAAATGAAGAGATGGCATGGAAAAGAGGCAGACCTGGCTGTGTCACCTATGGGGGAGTTTAAGTTTGGGAGCTGTGTACAGCAGGAAAAGGGGGACAGAGAGGCAGTGTGTGACCAAGAAATAGGCACTGGATGGCACTGTGGCGATTGTGTGTGTATGTGTGTGCAAAATGTGGACGTAGGCCGACTTTCAGCGGCAGTATACAAAGGAATAATTCACAACCTACAGGGGCGGGTAGGGGGTGGACCAAGGATGGGTTAACTAACACACACACACAAACTGCAGTCCAGTATGACTGGGGCTAATGTTCAAATTTAAATGACCAGAAAATAACGGAAATTAGTATGTCTGTATGGTGTCATACCTGAGTGACATTAGCCAGGTTTGAACAAAAATAAGACAGAAAAATATGATTCGAACTCGGTTTGAAGAATATTCTTATTGGTAGCCCAACACCTCAACGACTATGCTACACACACACACACACACACACACACACACACACACACACACACACACACACACACACAGTATACATACAAAATGTATATAAATATACAAAATTGTATACACAGTGTTATTAAGCATACATATACTGCAAGTTTATATGTTACCTTTTCTTTTTACGTTTTAATTTGCTGTCTCGTGATAGGCTGTTTATTCTATGAGAGCATTTAGGGTAATCGCAAACGCACACGTTTAATAAAAACTCTCAGCAGGACACGAACGATAAAGGAAAGGCTTACACACGTGATACCCAGGATCAGGTTGGCAATATTTACATGAAAAGAGTTCTACCAAATATTTGCAAAGTCCCTGTTAATTCGTAACTTGCACATGCACATTAAGTGTGAACAAGGCCCAAGAAAGTAATCCCAGATTTAAAAGTTCTCTGCAGTTTTAAAATTAGATTCACTCAAAAAATCTGAGGCTTTGATAAATTTCTAACACATTCTCAGCACTGTTAAAATTGCTTACACTAAACTTGACGAGGAAGAGTTATAGGTTTAGAGTCGGACACTGAACGCCATCATCTGCCTAAAGATCACGTGTCTGCATATCACGTGCAAATTAGGCACTTGTAAATAATGTAAAATGACTCAAACACATGGAGTCATCAGTCTAATTAAATCACACAGACATAATGCGTTATCTGACAGAATCAGTGAGAAAATAGTGGTTTCTAATCTCATTCAAAAAAACAGTCAAGCCGACTTCCTGTGAGGTGAGAGCATTTCTACTTACAGAGACACGTGACCCATGTCTACTTAAAGCACAAGTAGGTCATGATGGCTGAATCACTCAGTAGAATTTACGGTGTATATTTACTGCTCATGAATGATATTGTAAGACACCTGCACAAAAAAGTACCACCTGGTTGACAGTCCACTACTAGAGCTTGCAAGGACAGGGAAACATTTCTTGAATAGCAACAGCATTTTATGCAATTTATCTGTTGTGTGTCATACAAGTTAAACTAGTTCAGTGTAACACTACAAGGCATTCTGCACAGCTAAGCAGGATACTCATATGAGTATGATTGTGCATGTTGACATGTGTGTGTAGGTGTTAGAGTGTAAGAGAGAGGAAATGTTGTCATTGGCAACTGGAGTTTCCTATGAGGCAGACTACTGAAAGGAGCTCAGGCTACTGAAAGGAGCTCAGGTGCATAAATAAGTTAGCCTGTTTAGCCATATTGAACTAACAAAACGTGCAAAGTTTTTTTGCAAACAGCTATTTAAATCAGCATTGGTAGAGTGGTTTTATAAAAACCACTCTACCAATTTTTGTATGTGAATATTATGTTGTGTGTTACCATTATATTTAAAATAGCTCAAAAGAAACACAGAAAGCTTCAGCTTTGGACCAACTGGAACTAGTGGAAAACTCCAGTCTATTATTGACTCTAATGTATTCTGACTAAAGTATTTTGAAAATTTGAAAAGTGCTTTGGAAGTACTGTATGTCCTTCACCTTTCTGTCTGGCTCATCTTCAGACCATTATTACTAGTGGAATAAGTTTAGATTAAATCACATTTTACAACTGCATATTTCAAATACTGAAAGAAACCAGGAACAGCCATTAAAGTTAGTAAAATATTTTCTGCTCTCTTCTTATAATGGGCACATTCTAGTTTGTGGTTAGCAAATCTGCCATGGACACAGAGTGGGGTTAAAAGTTTCTGGTGTATTCGATCAAAGTTTAAAACTATCAATACAAGGAAGAGTTTCATTTGATTAACATAAGCTGCTTTTTTTTTTAGCCACAGGGTTATTTCTAAAGAATTCCAAACTAACAAACTAACAACCCACTTTACATCATGATCATTTTGGTGGTGATCTGGTGTCTGAATTCATAAAATATGGATTTCATTACTTAGGAAGGTTAACAGGCTACATTCAAAATGAACAATGGTGTGTGTGTGTGTGTGTGTGTGTGTGTGTGTGTGTGTGTGTGTGTGTGTGAGAGAGAGAGAGAGAGAGAGAGAGAGACACCACCTGCTTGCCAACATATGTGACAAGCTAATGGTCCATACTGTCAGCTCCTTGAGAGCGAGCAATTGAGAGACAGATAGCTTGAGTATCAGTACCTAGCACCTACTGACCTTCTGCCTAGCAGCTCAGGTTGCCCAGTGTATGCTTGTCTTTACCCTGCTCAGTCACATATAAACACACTCAGCTAAAAGAAAACAATGCTAATCAATGTGTGACTGATAGACAAGCCCTTCTGACCCCACTCTCACCTTTCCTCTGCTTTTAGAGCATTTTTGGGTTCAACATCCCTGGACTCTGTTACATAAGGTCTTGTGCACAGGGGGCTTATGCACTTTAGTGAACTTGAGGACTATGCCCCCAGATCTGAGAGGAGAGGTCAGACCCTAGACTGTGCATGTACCAAATATAAATATTCTTAAAGAAACTGGAGAAGGTGCCCCTAAGGTGCTTTATACTGACTCCATAGTGCTATTGGCAAACGTGCTAGAGAGAGAGACATGATCGGAATGAGATGGTAATGAAAAGTGTGCCAGGGGTCTGAAGAGGAAATAGTGCGGTTCATGGAACAGTGGACCAGCTGATTACTCTCCCCTAGTTTTGTGAGAGACTGTTGAGAATATGCTAATCCAATCTACATGCCTACATGCCTATGATGGACATCTGTTACAGGAGGTGCTGTAAAAGTGTCTGGGTCACTAAATATGCAATCTGATGTCTGAGTGGAGTGAGATTTGCATATTCCTGTTATTTGCAATTGAGTTTGTTCTTTTGGTCCTAGTAAAGTAAAGTTACATGGATGCTACTCAAGCACCTCCAATTCTGAGGTCATGGATCTCTTCTAAAAAAGCTGCACCACTTCTGGTGAAGGAGTTGAAGAGCCCCACTGTCCCACCACAAGTCTCTGGAATATTATTTTGTAAAAAAGTCCAAAGTCAACAAATGGATTAGGTATTTAGGTTGTGACTACAGGCAGTAGAAACCAGTTCCTCCACATGGTTGCTATGCTTACTTTTTTGTGAAAAATTGATATGCAATTCAAGCAAGCCTCTGATTAAAGTCATTGCTATTCTGAATGAAGAGAAGCCAGCAGAGGCAGTTGAGGCACCTTTAAAAAGGATGCCCAGTGGCTGACTCTCAATAAAGCAACATCAGTCACATCTCATTGGAAGAAGGCCCAGTGGTTGAAAAATTTATGTTTAAGATTTGGCTTGTGAACTCCTTGGGATTTCCAGTGATGGAGAAGTCTGGGCTGCCCTTCAGAAGCAGCTTCCACTGTGACTCCCACCAGAAAAATTAAAAGGAAAATAAACTATAATAAACGGCATGCATCACAAAATCTAAAATGTTGCACACAAAATACAACCACATTTAAAAACTAATGGCGTTTAGTGATTTTTGTTCAATATATCTTCTAAAAAGGAATAGTAAAAGTAAACTGCCCTGCTTGGTCTCTTCCCTTCCCTGTGCTCTGAACCAGAAAAGTCAAACGTTTTTGTCAGAACAATAGAATAATTAAACCATTAAAGCGCTTGTATTAAGAAAAAAGTTGGCCTGTATAATTGAGTGTTACATGCAGTATATAATCAAATACGATAAAGAGAATACAAAACACTCTGGAGCAACAAAATACGCTGAAAATGTCTACAGCTTTTTCTGCAACAAAGCTATCATCTACTTATCACTCATAACCAGCTCACACGTCCCGGTTTCCTGACGTGCTCATTCCTCCTTCTACAAATTGAGACAATAACTCTAGTCCCTTCACCGTGTGGGTCATGTTACAGAATACCGGAGGACTCTGAGGCATGTGTGCACACAAACACATCCATAGAGTAACATCACACACCTCTTGATTTGGGTCATTTGTGCACCAGCTGAATGCCAGGCTGTTGAATGCACCCTCATTTCCATCTGAAGAGCCACAGAGAAAGAAAAAATTCTCTGGCCAGCAGCCCAATCTGACACCAGCAAGCAGTCAGAAATTCTCTCTGACACACACACAACATTGCTGAACACGTTCATCCATATCCAATATTCTAATTTACAGTTAAAAGCGTAGCATGTCCTGAAACCAAGCATCCACATTGATGTGCATCAGTGTTTGTCTATGCATCATTGGCATTGCACACCACCTGTCAATCAACAAAATGAGCAGCACAGGCTGCATAAACACAACTCAGCATGCTATATACCATCCAGGGCACTTTGCTGTAAAGTGACATTTACTCTTCCCCTTAATTGCTCTCTGGTGCATCTGGATGCAGTCATAAAGTAGGCCTGAAACTTGTTATTAAGGGACTATCCTTGAGAATGAAAAGACCACAGTGGAAGAAGGAAAAAAATAAACATGATAAGGTTGCCATGAAAAAGGAAAATAACCCTGACCCTTATTCAGTGCTACTGTATACACCATCACAGGTCTCAGTACAGACTCCATAGCTTTAATTATGACGACGGATTTTAAAAGCCAAACGAATAAAGACCTTTTCGTGTAAACAGCTTTCAAACTGCTGATAATCCACCAGAGCAACAAAATAAACCCAGAGGAACGTGACAGAGGCGTCGTAAAGAAGAAGCTTGTGCTGTTTCTAAGTAACATGGTGTTTAAATGGACGAGACTAAAGCTAACGAGATGAAAGCTCTAGCTGTGCTACAGTGTACCACAGTGGCTTAACGCTACACAGTACACAGGCTGGGCATAACAACAGGAAACACTAGGGAGAAAAAATAACAGAATAAAACACTTACCAGAAATAAAAAGAGCCGCTTAGACCAGAGTACCAGCCTTCGGCTTCTTCTTCCTCGCAGGCCGGATGCCGTCTTTTCTCTACACGCTTCTCCTCGGGTGTTGTTGATTATCGCGGTTTTTGGGGACCTTTTGCTGGTCTCAAGGCTTAAACCTAGTCACGGGATATGAAGCTCAAAACCCAAACGATTCCGTCTGTGATTCCGTGAAACTCTCCGAGCAGGTGTGTTTTTAATGGGTTTCGCTTGAACTACGACAGATACTGACACAGGTCGGAGCGGGTTACTGCCGTCTCTACTGACGCCTCCGCCTAGTGAGGCGACTTGGGAGGAAGAAGAAAAGCTTGTCTTTATTATTAACGCCAGTTAAACGGATAAAGTGCGCCACCTACAGGACGAGATGTGTATTACAACAGTGGAAATGTGTTCGGTTAGATTGTTAAACTCTAAATTGCGCCCTCTGATGAACATATGTGAGTACACAGAAATGTTCTTGGCTTCATTCATTCATTCATTCATTCATTCATTCATTCATTCATTCATTCGTTTATTTGTTCATGCATTCATTCATCAGTTCTTTAATTCATTCATTCGTTCATTCATTCATTTGTTCATTCATTCATTCATTCATTCATTCATTCATTCATCCATCAGTTCATTCATTCGTTCATTAATTTTTACTTCCCTCGTTTATCCGTCCGTTCATTCATGCATTCATTCATTCGTCCGTCCATCCATCCATCCATCCATCCATCCATTCAATCATTCATTCATTCATTCATTCATTCATTCATCCGTTCACTCATCCGGTTTATTTGTTCAGTAATTTGTTCAACCAATCATTAGTTTATTCATTCGTTTATTTGTTCATTCATTTATTCATACCTTCATTTATTCATTCATTTATTCGTTTATCCGTCTGTCCGTCCGTCCCTTCGTTCGTCGTTTGTTCATTCATTCATTCATGCATCCATCCATCCATCCATCCATCCATCCATCCATCCATCCATCCATTCATTATTTGTTCGTTTGTTCATTACTTAAATAATGCATTCATTTGTTCATTCATCCATCCATTTGTTCGTTCATTCGTTCATGCATTTATTCCTTCGTTCATCTGTCCGTTCATTTGTTCATTCATTCTTTTGCTTGTTCGTTTATTTATTCGTTTAAACATTATGCCGGAATCTGTATTCCACACAACGCACACGCACACACACGCACGCACACACACACACACACACACACACACACACACACACACACACACACACACACACACACACACACACACACACACACACACACACACACACACACACACACACACACACATTAATATACTCATTCAGTCATAAGAGCAATTCCCTGCGGAATCCAATGTGGTCACACTGCACTCAAAAGCTCCACACAAACAGACAAATGATTCCACAGGTTTTAGTCAAAAGTGAGGCATATTTTATTGAAAATGTTGTATTGAAAATGTCTATTTTAACCGTTTAAAAATATTTTTATTAATCTACATCTTTAACATCATGGCATACCATTAATAATTTTAAACAAATAAAAAGCTGTGCTATCTTTAATTAAACTGTTAATTAAACATATTAACATGAACATAACATGGTTTTAAGTGACAAAGAAGTCATGCTCATTGTGCATTTGCATGCAGAACAGTGGTATTGCTGATTTGTTCTGTTGTGGTTAGATATTTGTTCAGTAAAGCTTTGTAATGCTTTTCAGGATGGCCACCCATATTGTCTACTTTCCATGTGTAGTACACATTGGTCTTAGGTATGTCCGTATTGTTAGACAGCCACACCCACATCCTGGCGCAGGGCAGAAGAGCTACACCAAAGCAGATAGGGTCTTTCGCCTTCGCCGCTCTGTAAGAAGCCAGACCAACACCATGGCTGGTGTTGGTTTGACAGAAGGGGTATTCTGTAGTCAGTGACATGGTGTGAAGTTTAAAACTATTAGAGACATCATGTACATAAAGTGGACATTTCCACACTTACCTAATGAAATACTGGAGAAGTAATGTGTCCAAAAAACTCTTGTAACTTGTGTATCTTCCTATCATGTTGTTTTGCATTTGCTGCATGAAGTCAATATGGAATATCATGTCTGCAATGTCCATGCTCTTAGTCCAGAGGTCCTCATAGACATCCTGCTGCTTGGATGCCAAACTGTTGCTACAACAATGCAGGTAACTAACCTCAATAAGTGCTAGTCATTTTTGTTTTTATCACTCTTTTTTTTATCACTCTTTTCAGCAAAGACCATGATTCTGAGGCTTAAGTAGGCACAGGCTATCACCAGAAGTAGAGAAATTAATTAAAGAATGTTGCTTGTTCTATCAAACCTTAATTTCTGATGAAACATCCCATGCTAGGTGTGTCCCATTGTTCCTGGTAACTCAAGTAATCTGCAACTGCAAAAGGCCATATCCAGTGCAACTCTTTTCAGCAAACACCAGGAATCATAGAGCACAGTTCAAGATATCCAGGCACCAAATTTTTGCTTATAACTTTTAAACCATTTATCAGAGTTGGGATCCTTATTTTCCATGAATATCGGGTCATAATGAATTGAATAGATTCATGCAATTTACTGGATTCTTTAAAAAATCATATTTCTTTTTTTTTTAAAACTAAACTTGGGGGTGCTATAAAAATGAAACCATTCACTTCCTATTAGCTGTGCCACTAGTACAAATATTTCAACTACTGTAATTTCTTATGCTTCATCAAAGTTAAGGATCCTGTCTGGGAACTTATGAAATCCCCCCATCAGCCATTTAGTTTTTTGTGCATCTAGTTTGACAAAACCACATTTCACCATCTTCTCCTAGAGTTATGTTACAATGAGGATTTGTATATCTCTTCTTTGGACCATTTAAGACTTGTAAAAGGATAGATGCCAGGTTGAACAATATGGCCACAGTGCATCCTCAAACTAATCCTTGAAGGTGCCATAAAGGGAAAGTGGGCAAATCTCTGTCATGCTTTTGTTCATTGTCATAAAAGTTAGTGCACATGCTTACCTTGAGGCCTGTGTGCGGAACACCAAGTGTAGTGGAATTTGGCCAATTTGGGTGCTAAATTTAAAAGCAGATTTAAACAACCTTACGTCCATATACTTAGTTGTCTCCCTGATGGCCCTGAGGTGCTTGGCCCCTTGATTTCAGCTTGTAGCTATATTTGATTATAGGTGTAGATTTTATCAGACTAATTAGAACTTCAATCTGATTATAAAGCATATGTTTAAAACTAATCATACTCATTTAGACATTGGAGCAATTCAAGGTTCACCTACGTGTTTTATAAACTAGAATCTTTTAACCTTGAGGAAAACCTTGAGGAAACCCTTGTGTCACTGCAAGCACAAGCACAGAAACTCCACACAACAACTCCACAGGTTTATGAGGTGATTTTATTATTACTTGATTATTTTGATTACACAAAAATTGCATTTTAAAATTAATGATGGGCTTGAAAAACATGCAGGTTAGTGCTATTTTTATTCATTAAACTGTTAATTAAACATATTAACAGGGTCATTTTAAGTAAAACAACAAGTCTGTTAATTAACTGAGAAAAGACAAGCCTGCCAAATTTACAATAGATCAACTTAGGAAGTGGCAAAGAAGTCATACTCATTCTGCATTTGCATGCGGAACAGGGCAGTAGCATTGCTGATTTGTTCAGTTGTGGTTAGATATTTGTTCAGTAAAGCTTTGTAGTGCTTTTCAGGATGGCCACCCATATTGTCTACTTTCCATGTGTAGTAGACATTGGTTTCAGGTATGTCCGCATTGTTAGCCAGCCACACCCACAGCCTGGCGCAGGGCAGAAGAGCTACACCAAAGTGGATAGGCTCTTTTGTCATTGCCGCTCTGTAAGAAGCCAGATATTTCACCATGGCTGGTGTTGCTTTGATAGAAGGTGTACCCTGTAGTCAGAGACATGGTGTGAAGTTTAAAACAAATAGAGACATCATGTACATAAAGTAGATTTCATAACATTTCCACTCTTACCTTAAAGAAATAGTTGAGAAGTAACATGTCCAAAAAACTCTTGTAACTTTTGTATCTTCCTATCAAGAAGTCACTAATGTCCTTGGGTTTTTTAACCTTCTTGCTCATCGTTTTCAGCATATCAGTAACCTGTACCAAGTAGTTGATGTCCTGCAAGGTGAAATTAACGTAGCGCTCAGCTTGCAGGCTGTTCTTTTGCATTTGCTGCATGAAGTCAACATGGAGTGTCTTGTCTGCAATGTCCATGCTTTTAGTCCAGAGATCCTCATAGACATCCTGCTGCTTGGATGCCAAACTGTAGGTACAACAGTGCAGGTAACTAATATCAATAAGTGATAGTCATTTGCAAAATATTATGTTTTAGATAATTTTGTTTTTTTAATTAACTCCAGACTCCTCATTTCCAAATAAAAATGTTAAACCTCAAACAGTTAATAAATAAAGTAAGTAAATCAAGTTGGTTTATTCATCATAAATTTACTTATACAACTGTATAAGTAAATGGAATATCAATGGAATGAAATGGAATATCAATAATTTCTAGTCATTCGCAAAAATATTTTACAGATTTTTGTTACTATAATTAACTCCAGACTCCTCACTTCCAAATAAAAATATTAACCTCAAACAGTTAATGAATAATTCAGTATAGAATAACTTAAGTAAATCAATTTGCCTCATTCATCATTAATTTCAATATACCATTTTAAATGTATAAATATCTAAGCATTTGCAACAATTTTAAAATCTGATCTTTTAAAAATCAATCTTACCTCAAAGAGGAAAGAAAAACTACAAATAAAACTGCAGCAGACACCATTGTTTTAATTACTGTGACAGAAATGATCCACCTTCAGCAGCGCTTTCTTTAATAAAGCTTACTGATTTGGAAATATTAGTGACGCATGATTAGATTGCAGTTTCTTTATATGTCATAGGTACAGTACATTTCCAGTATTTGTAACACTTTTAACAGTTAATGAAAGTGGAGTAATTCAATTTCCTGTTAAACTAAAGCAAAAGTTATGACCTCTAGCACTGTCTCTGAACCTAACCATTCTTATCTTGGCATGAGACTTTAAAATGATAATATTTAGAATTTATCGTTTTTGAATTCCGCAGTTCCACAATTTTCTTTTAAATACAAAGTTTTTTATTTAGGTTTTGTAAGTAACACATATTATTAGATATTACCATGTAGAAATTTCCTGTATTTGTAATGTCTCACTTCTTACAATAAATGAAGAAAGATGAAAGTAGTAATCCTGTAGCTGTCTATCATAATCAGAAGCAAAACATGAACATAGAGTTTGATATGACCACTAATACCTTAAAATCATACCATTCTTGACTTTTGAGTTTGTAAATTAATTTTTTACTGATAAATATTTAGATATATTTTAAGATTTCTTTACTACTCAACCTCCCTAAATGCTGAAGACTTTGCTTTCTTTTACAAGAAGATTGCTAAATCTGCCACTTTTGCCCCAACTGCACCTACATTTCACAGCCAGGATTCCTCTACTCTTTCACTGTCAAATCTCAACCATGGCAGCAAAAGAGGTTTTACAACTCATCCAGTCTTGCAATCCTACCAGCTGCCCACTGAATCCACTCAAAAGATCTCACAAGAACTTAGGCAGGTTAAAAAACAGGTCATGCAGCTGCTTTTTGGATCACTTGCAGAGGACGAAATGCGTTCATAGGTAAACCAGTCTTGAAATGACAAGACAATCTCTTGTCATTTCAAGACTGGTTTACCTATGAACCCTAAGTTCTTAAATACTACCCCACTGCTGTGTTCCCTTCACTGGCTATAGGTAGCCACATGCATTAGAACACAGAACTCTCTCTCTCTCTCTCTCTATCTATCTATCTATCTATCTATCTATCTATCTATCTATCTATCTATCTATCTATCTATCTATCTATCTATCTATCTATCTATCTATCTATCTATCTATCTATCCATCCATCCATCCATCCATCCATCCATCCATCCATCCATCCATCTGTATTTATTCCAGGTGCAATTTAATGCTTTTTAAAGACTTGGCAAGAGTTCATTATATTTCTTCTTGTGCATGTTTTGCTTCTTATTATTATTAGCGGCGAAGATTTTTAGAAGATTCAAGATTCACAGATGATTTTTATAATTTTTCACTATTATCATTATACTTTCTCCTGCAGGAGTCTATGGCAGCCCATAAAACCCCAATAAAAAATTTGGCAGACAGAAAGAGAACAGTTTGAAGTATCCAGGCTTGAAATTTGGGTTCAATCTATAGAGCTCTGTTTGTTCAGTAATGTTATGTCATACAAACAGTAGACAGAAGACATTTCCTGTAATTGACAATATTTTTGCTTATTGCCTTTGACAATAAATGAACACAGATGAAAGTAGGGAACTAATCCTCGAGTTTTCCAGTCACAACTGTATTTCCTATAACCTCTAGTTACTCTATATTTTCTAATTACTCTAAAGTTTTTATTTAAGATTTTAAATGTAATATTTATCATTTATGAACTGCATAAATGATTTGACCAAAATTTTAAAATGCAGTCTATTTATCTATCTATATCTATTAGGGTCAGGATGTTACTAAATTAATTATATTTTATGTCATAGGTTTATTAAAGTATATTATTTTAAAAGGCCTTCTACAATTCTTTAGTGTAAATATTTGTTCTGTTTTGTTATAAGTGCAATAGTTTATGGTTTATCATATTTAATTAAGCCTGTTCTTGTTTTGCTCTTCTTTGATGATTATATTTGCTGTTGATTTTGTCAGATAAATTAGAACTTCAATCTGATTATGAAGCATAAGTTTAAAAGTTATCTACTGTAACTGACTTTAACTCTTTTGCTGTTGTTGTCTGATGTACAGGTTTGAGATTTTCACAAATTGTTCTCTTGGTACTTCCAGACTGAAAAAAAAAATCCAGACTGGTTCAATCAACAGAAAGGTTATGGTAGCTCAAATAACCTACAACTGCAGAAGACTAGGTCAGGTTCCACTCTTTTCAGCAAAGAACAGGAATCTGAGGCCTAAGTAGGTACAGGCTCACAGGAAATAAAGCAATGAATGATACATGTTCTGATGAATCTCAATTACTGCTGCAAAACTCTTAAAGAAGGATCAGAGTTTAGCATAAAAAGCATGGACTTAACCTGTCTTGTGTCAATATTTCAGGTACACAAAATAGAAATCAGCACAAACTGGTTCATGACTTTTACAGTGATTTAGTTTTACTGCCCTCCCAATTTACGAGATCGGAATCCAACAAAGCAAATTTGGGGTGTGATTGGACTGGAACTGCAGCTTAAATGTGCATTTAACAAATCTGCCATGATTATAGGATTCAATCATGTTAACATTCAATCATGTTAACATCCCAGGATTGTGAGGCCGGCTCTACAAGAAAAGCCCAGAAGCTCAGAATTTTTCAATAAAGCTTTAAACCTCTGCATGTGTCTAATTTCATAGAAATAGACCGTTTGTGGTGTGAATTGTGTGACAAATACCGAGAAAAGTAGTGGAAAGTGTTGGAAATATTTTCCTTTTACAGGAATTGAGCAATCTTTAAATGCTTAAATAAATTTACCTGTGTTATAATGATTATTTCAGGCATTATAATGTTCCATCTCACAAAACAGAAATCATTACAGACTGGTTCATGAATGAAATAATGACTTTCTCTCACAGTAAAGGCATTTAAATAGTGAACAGATTTTGCAAGTTGCTATATTTTCAATTTGTCAGAAATACACCTAACTGTTATAACTATTGATTAAGTTATGATTAAGTTATATTGATTATGCATTTAATATGTAAAGGTTCCTTCTGTATTAATTTCGCTTTCTTGTGTAATCAAATAAATTGTTATTGAATTATAAATGCCTGTAAGTCATGGTGAAGTCATGAGTTTCTTGAATGACTTGAGCTGATCATAGTAGAGGTCATTTCCCCATTTTGATATACAGTAAGAGATTTTCCTTAAAATTGTAATACAGCACACATCCTTTACTTCTGCACAAAATATATCACATCACCATCCTGTAGCACTGAAGTGAGTACACAACTTGTGGCAGATATGTTATAAAACATAAACTTGTCATTCTTCCATGTGATGATTGTGTATCCACTTTTTTTTTATTACGGCTGTAGGTACACCTTTGATACAGATGTGCCGTCTCCAGAACAAAGACTTGCTTATGAAGAAAATGGCTTTATTTTGATCAAAAACCTGGTTTCCGAAGAGGACATCGATAGATTTAGGCAAGACTGTGTTTTTCTTAACTTGAGATTACTCAAGCTAGTAGGGTCACAAACAGTTTTTTAGGTCAGTTTTAGGTCAATGAAAGGACTGAAGTGTAGAATCTCAAACCTTGTGGGTGACTGGGTCAAGATTGACGTTATCAAAAGAAATGAGTTAATCAAGGCAAGGCAAGGCAAGGCAAGTTTATTTGTACAGCACATTTCATACACAGAGGTCATTCAAAGTGTTTTACATAGAAATTAGAAAACAGTTTATAAAAGAGAAAAAAAATATATGAAAAATAAGAAACACACGATAAAATCATAACAAAAACAAATAACAATTAAAGAAAATAAATGTGATTTTAATAAAAACAGTTTAAAATATGTTAAAAAGAATAAAACTGGAGTAAAAGTGATTTGGATAAAAAGCACAGTCAGTGTGAAACAGCACAGTGCTCATTCAGTAAATGCAGAGTTAAACAGATGTGTTTTTAACCTTGATTTAAAAGTGGCTACTGTTGATGCACATCTGATCTCTTCTGGAAGCTGATTCCAGCTATAGGTGGCTTAATAACTAAACGTAACTATGTTTTGTAACTAGTCCATCTCTAGAACAGATAGAATTATGCAGAAAGCAGGATTTGATGCAGATAGCGGATCACTTTCAGATCCCTTTAAGTAAACAGTCTCGAAAAAAAGAGTTAAAACAAATGTTAATCTTGCGTTTAAAGGAGTTGCAGGTATTGTCTGTGTCAAATGTGGAAGATGGTGTTGAAGATGTGCATGGCGAGGCTCATGAGCAGTTCAATTTTTGTGAGGCGGATAAGCGGAGTGGATGCTGAAGCAGAGGCGGAGGCCGAAGCTAAGGTCGGCTTACCACCGTTTGATCCAGTTACACCCAGTTCTGTTGGGTCACTGGAAGGGGCGCGACTAAAAGTCCGTATGGCCCGTTTGCATTATGAAGCGCAGGAGAGAGCCCAGACGCGCCAAGCTGAATTAAACTTGAAACTGGAAATACGAAAGCTGGAAATCGAGGCCGAGAAGCAGCTGAAGCTGAAGCAGCCTCGGACACCACTCACGCCCATGTTTCTTCACCGCAAGGTGGTTTGTCACCCAACCCTTTTGACGTGAGTAAGCACATTGCACTTGTTCCTCAATTTAGAGAAACTGAAGTAGACACTTACTTCAATGCTTTTGAACGCATCGCCATTTCTCTTCGTTGGCCTAAGGAGGTCTGGTCATTGCTGTTACAATGTAGGTTATTTGGAAAAGCGCAAGAAGTTTGTTCCTCATTGTCAATTGAAGAGAGTCTAAAATATGAATCTGTAAAATCTGCTATCTTGCGAGCATACGAGTTGGTGCCAGAGGCTTATAGGCAACGTTTTCGGAAACACAAAAAGAGTTTTACACAAACATTCGAATTTGCGAGGGAGAAGGGAGTGTTGTTTGATAAATGGTGTTCTGTTAGTAAGGCAGATGATTTCGCCTCTTTAAGAGAGTTGATGTTGCTCGAAGATTTTAAGGGATGTTTAGCTGAACGCGTAGTAGTGTATTTAAATAAGCAGAAAGTTAATATTTTAGCGCACGCAGCCGTAATCGCGGATGAGTTTATTTTAACTCACAAGAATGTATTTTCTTCTCCACGTCCTGAAAGGTTACAGACTGACAATTCGCTATCACGTTCAAAATTTAGCTCCGCTAATAAAGAGGCGCGTGAGTGTTTTTATTGTCACAAGAAAGGGCATGTGATCTCTGATTGCTTGGCTTTGAAACGAAAGCCGCAGCCACCACCAAAAAGTGTGGGGTTTGTTAAAACGGATAAAGTGCGCCACCTACAGGACGAGATGTGTATTACAACAGTGGAAATGTGTTCGGTTAAATTGTTAAACTCTAAATTGCGCCCTCTGATGAACACATGTGAGTACACAGAAATGTTCTTGGCTTGCTTCATTCATTCATTCATTCATTCATTCATTCACTCATTCGTTTATTTGTTCATGCATTAATTCATCAGTTCTTTAATTCATTCTTTCATTCATTCATTTGTTCATTCATTCATTCATCAGTTCATTCATTCGTTCATTAATTTTTTACTTC